>NW_009209975.1:0-4713 GCF_000690835.1 Fulmarus glacialis
GGCAAGCCTCCAGTCATCCGGGACCCCGGATTTCAAACATTAAGATTTTCTCTAAGATGAAAAATAGTTAATTCTTAGCATAGCTTGAACAATAAGATTCCACCTCCACTGCTGGAAGTTTGTAAATATTAACCAGGCAAGTATTTGCATGTATAGGTAAACCTGATCTTGCCTTTGAAGTTAAATGACCCCTTAAGGTTTCTTTTAACCTTAATTTCTAACTGTTATAATAATAAAAACAGATTAAAGCTGTCTTTCAGGAGCTTCTTACAGTGCAGTTTCATAATACAAAAAACCAATTTAAATATTACACTTTTCTCTGAAGTCAGCTACATCCTAATGATACCAGTAACAGCTATAATTTCTATCACTCAAAGAGAACCAAGATAGAAGAAAATAGTTTCTCATTTAAGCATTTGTTCAGATTGCTACTTCTGCTTTTTTGACAGAACTCTGTTTTCTGTAGCAGTTAATACGTAATCCAGCATTGGTATTCTTTGTCACAGTGACTGAAGATATTGTTTAGGTAAACTAAGAAATCATCCCCATCACGTAAGGTTTTTAAGAACAGGTCATAGACAGCAGAAAGGAAGAAAAGGGAAAAAGCAGGCAAACATGACTAAAAGGCAAAAAGAATAGTTACTACGATCGACGGCAGTTTATATGACCTTATTTTCAAGAAAGTACTTTGAAAGTATTTTAAAGCTGAGTAGCTTTTACCCTTGAGCTGAAGAAGAGAGAGTTCTCATGGTCTAAAACAGCATTTCCATTTGGTTCAGAAGTGCACTCCCAAATGCACCTACATAGCATCCTTTGGTTCTTATCATTGAATAGTCTTGAAACATGCAAACTGGATTCCTCTCAGGTGTAACTGAACCATATCTGTACTCTATATCTCTCTGATCTGTGCTCCTGTGCCTAGTGGTTGTTCAGTCCATGGGCCTAAATTAGAGCTAGTCAAAGTTAAAATGCATTACGAGTATATAATACAGATTTGGGATTCTCAGGAGCAAGTGTTTTACTCTGCAAGTTGGCTCTTATTTCTCCATACTACTTCCGACTGTGGACGCACATTCAGAATCCTTCCTTAGGTGGTATGGTTTGGTTTGGCTGACTCCAGCATGGTTATGGCCTTACATTCCTCTGTTGATCCTTCTTCTTGCCTTTAGCTCACCTCCTCATAAATGCCATGCAGAGTCCAGTGTGTCCCTGATCAAACAGCATTAGGCTCTTCAGTCTCAGGCAGGGGAAAAAAAAGCAGGGAAAGCAGCAAACCCACAGGCCCTGAGGGAAATCTTAGCTTCCTTTTTTTTTTTTTTTTTTTTGATTCAGCTAAATAAATATAGACTTGTTTAAAAATTCTGAAAAGCAAAAACAGAAAGGGAAGCAGAACACAACCTGCCATTTTTCCAGTGGTTGTGATCCTGTATCATTATATATGGCAGCCTCTGGGATCTTGCAGCACTATATTCCAACTCCAATAGTGTCAACGGTGTCAGGATGCTCATGCTTCACGGGGCTACAGTCCTCCTTTGTGTTGCCTTTGGGAAGGAAAACACTATGAGCATTTGGGTATCAGGAGAGGGATCTTGTAAATTCTTGATTAAAAGCAGGAATTACCAGCTTTAATATATTTTTATATCTATATTATAATCTAATTTTTATCCTAGCACAGTAACTTTATTACGTATTAACATAATTTTATTTGACTCATAACCTCAGAAATAATAATCTCATCAGGATTTCTTCCCTCTTTCCTTCCTTCTTTCCTCCCTTTCCTCCTCCCTCATTCTTCCTTGCTTCCTGCCGTTTTTACCTCCTTCTTTCTCACAACAACAAGACCAATATGACCCTTTTCATTGTTTTGATTTCTGCAATGGACTATCAAGCAACACTGAACCATGACTCTTTGGATGTGCTTGTATTCACTAGCTGGTTCAGAACTGCTGAACATCCCAGAGAAGCCTTGATCAAATACAGTTAAGTCGAGTGCAAATCTGAATAATTTCTGGCTGTAAGCTATTAGGTTGAACATCTCAAATATCCAAAGCCCAGTTAGTATTTAATTGACTTTTTTTTTTCTTCTCTAAAATAAAGAATGGAAGCAAATAAAATAATCTAATTCCACTGTTCCGGGGAAGATCAGGGGAAGAAAAAAGAAAATGAGTTCTCCCCTTAAAGTCCAGGAAAGCTGTTACTACTTACCAAGTCATCTCTCATACTTGCAGACTCATATTTTCTGAGAGACATAGTACCATTTTTCAGTAGACATCTGAAAGCATCCTAGATGATGCTAAATGTTTGCTTTTATTAAACTCATCATGGATCTTATGGCCTCTGATGCTACACGTTAGTTTACTAGCCTGAAACTGCCAAATGAGGCAATTTACTCCCTCCATTTTTTATTGTTCTTATATGTCTTAAAGAAATGTTGTAGCTGAACTCATATTATGAACTCTTTGTTCCTGAGAAGTTATTTATAGCTTGGGCTGTATAGCTGGGTTGAAAAATGGTGTACCTTTTAGCTCAGACATAATTCTTTTTTCTGATTTTCTTTTGTTTTATAGAAAAGTGCAAAAGTACAAAAAAAAAAAACCTAAAAACCTCCATTAGGTCAACAAATTCATAATACTTGCATCACCAAAAGAGCTGTTGAAGGTGATAAGCACTGAAGCTTGTGAGGAATGTAGTAGACTGTATTTGATGGATTGGGATTTCTAATTGTTCTTTGGGGCAAGGGCCTGACTTTTATTTATATAGATTTAGTGCTTAGCAAAACTGGGCCTTAAATCCCAACAGTGTCGTACAAAGTCTAGAATTGCTGGTTAAGAAAATTTAGAATACAGATGAAAAATAGAAGATTAGGTGTAAAATGTACAGTTTTGTGCATAATTTTTTATGTACTGGTGTATTGTGTTTATGTGGCAAGGTTTTGGTAGCAGAGGGGGTTGCAGGGGTGGCTTCTGTGCGAAGACACCAGCAGCTTCCCCCAAGTTAGAAAGAGCCAGTTCCAGCCAGCTCCAAGATGGACCTGCCGCTGGCCAAACCTGAGCCAATCAGTAATGATGGTAGCGCCTCTGTGATAACATATATATATAAAAGGGTGAAAAATGCTTCACCACAGCATCTGCAAAAGAGTGAGAAAATGTAAGACAATCAACCCTGCAGACACCAATCTCAGAGAAGAAGGAGAAGGAGGAGGTGCTCCAGGCGCCAGAGCAGAGATTTCCCTGCAGCCCATGGAGGAGACCATGGGGACGCAGGTTGTCCCCTGCAGCCCATGGAGGCCATGGTGGAGCAGATATCCATACTGCAGCCCGAGGAAGACCCCATGCTGGAGCAGGTGGTTGTGCCCTGAAGGAAGCTGCAGCCTGTGGAGAGTCCATGCTAGAGCAGGCTCCTGGCAGGAACTGTGGCCTGTGGAGAGGAGCCCATACAGGAATAGGTTTTCTGGCAGGACCTGTGACCCCTGTGGGTCCCCTCGGGGTCAGCAGTCTGTTCCTAAAGGACTGTAGCCCATGGAAAGGACCCGTGCTGGAGCAGCCCTTGAAGAACTGCAGCCTGTGAGAAAGACCCACACTGGAGAAGCTACTGAAGGACTGTATCCCATGGGAGAGACCCCCCACTGGAGCAGGGGAAGATTGTGAGGAGGACGTAGCGGCAAAGATGAAGTGTTATGAACTGACTGTATCCCCCATTCCCCATCCCCATGTGCTGCTCAGCGGGAGGAGGTAGAAGAGTCGGGAGTGAAGTTGAGCTTGAGAAGAAGGGAGGGGTTGGGGGAAGGTGTTTTTAGATCTGTTTTTATTTCTTATTATCCTACTCTATTACAATTAATTGGTAAAAAATTAAATTAATTTCCTCAAGTCGAGTTCATTTTGCCCATGACATAATAGGTAAGTGATCTCCCTGCAAGCTTTTCATTGTATTTTCTCCCCATGTCCTGCTGAGGAGGAGTAGCGAAAAACCATCTTGGTGGGTACCTGGCAGCCAACCAAGTTTAATACGCTACAGCCAGAAAGGTTGTCAATTCTCCATTTGCTATATTTTGTTGTCAATCATAAATATAATCTTCTTCAGAAGATTTATTAGAAAGCTTCCAGAGCATGGGGTAAATTGTCTTTAAGAAGTTTCCAAGTCCCTTACTGATAAAAAACAAAACAAAACAAAACAAAACAAAACAAAAACTTCAACATGGTGGTAGAGAAGAAAGAAGAAAAAGAAATTATTAAATTACTACTTTACAACTGGAAATACTTTGGAGTTTAGTCCAAGTAATGACAGGCAGTGAGGTGGGGGAGGAAGAGTTGAGACTGAAGAACATGCTAAAGGGAGAAAGAAAAGCACTTTGAGATTGTGTCATTCTAGACGAAGGAAAAATTGGAAGTGTTTAAGGTTTTATTTGAAAAAGAATTGAGTAAGACCCTATTTAGAAAACAGGGGAATAGAACTGATGAGAAATAAGATGAACAAGCGTGAGAGGAACACACATAACCTTGCAGAAACATAGGAAAACATCATTAAGACACTAAGACTGATGAGAGAGTGAGCAGATGGGAGGAAGGTGAGCATATATAAGCCCAGGGAAGCCAATTATTTTAGCATCAGCATTTATTATGCTTTCACATTATATACTGTGGTCACATTTATGAATTTAAAATTTCATAACTATTATGATTTTTTAAAACAGCAGTATCATAATACAATGATAAA
>NW_009209975.1:4737-14151 GCF_000690835.1 Fulmarus glacialis
GTTTAAATATTATTGACATTTCATTTCTTGGCACTAAATATCTGAACACTGCATAAACTTGCAGAAAAAGAAATTTGGTGCTACACAACTATTGCTTAAATTTGTAGAAGAGGAAATGTGAAATACATCCAAATCAAACAATTTTCATATATGTACAGGCATTTGGAATAAGAAAAGGAATCCACTGTCTTTTAGATTTCATTGTAGAGAAAAGTTGCAAGAAAGTGAATAAATAATGAATTAAATTCTTTTGTTGCCGAAGATCAGAAAGATCAAGCACTGTCACATTTTTATGAAGTATTTCCATTTGATCTATATTAACGTGTTCCTTCTGAGTGTTCTATATATGATGCTTTCATAAAGCACATTAAGCAATCAGCTTCCTGGTTTCCACAGATTTGCCACTGAAGTCAAAATTAATTGCAGCATAAAGAAACTACAGGTTAGAGACAGAAGATGATCCATCTCAAGATAATTTTGTAAAAAAATTTGCTTGTAAGAGTTAACTTTGCTACCTTTTCAGGAAACTTTTTATCTCCACCATGGTTACAACATCCCTCCTAGATTGTCTGTCTTTCTCTTCATGCCTGCCCAGCTGCACAGGGACTAAATTTACTCAAGGAAGTGGTAATCTCCCCTCCTTCCAAAGCCCTGCCCTTGGTGGTTGAAGCTGCCAGGACATGGCAAGCATCTGGCCATCCTTCATGCTGATCCCATTCCAAATATGATGTATATTAAACTGGTTAACAAACCAGATGCAATCTGTTCCCGGGATTTTCACATAGATTATATTGGTTACATAGGAGCAGTAGTAACAGAAAAAATGTCCCTAATAAAAATCTGAGCTGAAAATAACACTATTATGTGGGGTGAAAGCTTTTCATTGAAGATTTTAAAGAAAGATCATGGGGGTTTGGAGGGGCAGGGGGAAAGCATTTGTTTTAAAGGAAAACATTTTTCATAAATGAGCTGAAAATTGAAATATTCTAGCTAAAAACCAAATGTTGTCCAAATTTTGTGAATGCTGTAGGTCTTCTCCCTGTTTTCTTTTCTCCCAGAACTTTAGCTGGATTATTTTTCCCGTGATACAGAACTGCCAAGGACTCTTAAAATGCATCCACTATTCAGAATTTTAAGCAGAACTATTACTGACAAAAAATACGTGTTTTTTAAAAAAAAATTATTAAACATATTGAGAAATTTATTTCTGAGGCAGGAAAAGGGCAAGAATTGAGAACCTGCCTCTCCTTCAGTGGAGAAATAGCACTGTAAATGGACAAAAGTTGGGAAGATGTTTGCCTTTTTTAGCTAGACGTTTGTCAGGAGTTGAAAATGTTTAGTGTTTAGTAACAATTTCAAATTTCACTAAAAGATTTTAGGCAATTTTAGCCATTTTTAAAATTTATTTCATAGTTTCTGATTTCTGTGGAAGACTACAATTTCTGAGGAGCACACTGGCTTCTGATGTTGCTGGTTCTGTTAACCAGAAATTCTAATCAAACTCTATAATCCTCACCATTTAGCTGTAGTATTGCTCCAGCTAATGAAATCTCTGAGCATGCTTTGGCATCTCCTGCTAACAGGGAAAGGTGTAGTTCCCTCCAATCCCACCTGTTGGCCTATTCAGTCACAGTTAGTGAGTAGCTAAAATGTCACTATGCAGCAGCTTCTTATTTCTTCTTTGCCTTACAACTTCATCTCAGAAGATAGGTTATATTTCTTTCAGCTATTTTCCAACTAATGTCTGTCGTTAAGTGCGTTGGTAGCTTCCTTAGGCTCTGTCTGTAATCAGTGAAGACAGGCTGCTCCAGAGGGTGAGTGGGAGCATCCAAATCAGGTGCTGTTCAAAACTCTCTGGGTGAACCCTTCTCACTTTACAGTGGAAACTGAGTGGGATGAACACTCTGGAGAATAAAATGTTGTTATTAGTCTTATTATTAACCAATTTGCTTCAAGTTTGTTTGTTTCACTGTTTCTTCCACCATCCCATCTTGAAATTCAATTTGGAGGTTTGGTTTGTTTCTTATGTTTTCCTTTTCATCTCCAGTCTAGCTCTTCTGCTTCTTCCAATATTTTCTGCTTCTTTGCAAGATGGTTTGTCTGATTACATCTTTCCTTTAGTTCAGATTCTATGCTAGTAAATCATTTTGAGACCATCTTTGTTACAATAGTTCAAGAACTGATATGGGAGGGGTCCATGTACAGCTGTGCTAGAAAGCAAGCAGAATCATGCCCCTGATCCTAGCCACAGTCTCGGTAAAAATATTTGCTGGGAATGCCTCAAGATCTTAGGTACCAAACACAGAATCACAGGCAAGAAGACCTAATAAGTTTACATTTTTTTCGGCTGGGACTCTGTAAAGAATAATTCCAATTTCATCTGGTTCCTATAACCCTGAATATTATTATTTAGATCCTTAATAACAACTCCTCACACTTCTGATTGTCCATGCTCAGTGTAAATGGTTCTTGAAAGACACCTTGGCTACAAAAAATATCAGGTTGCCAGAACTGAAGGAAATATACAACCAGTGTCCACTGAAGGACTTCATCACTCCTTTCTAAAAGAAGTATAGAATAAGGCAAAGTGCCTTTTTTGTGATGGTCCATGATCACTTATAACGCCTAATCTCTGCTGCCTCAGCTCTACTCTATTTTCCTTGAGTTAAAAATGCAAAGTCCTATTCCCATGAATAATACTTCCTTAAATAAATAATCCTAGATCTCACCAAGCTCTCATATTGTACTGTACCCATAGAAAACTATTAGCACTATTATCACTGTTATTAATTATTTTACATACTGTAACATTAAATGGAAAACAAAATGTAATCAAAATAAGAGTTATTAAATATTTCATAATAAGACTGGCAAGTGTTTTTGTGTCTTTCCAGTATTTATGGACGCTTATCATACTTTCTTTTAACTGTCTTTTACACAGACTGCACACATTTACCTCTTTTAACCTTCCTTTAAGTGTTACTCCCTTCAACACTGTGATCATTTTTACTTGTCATGTCTCATCTCTTACCCTTCAATTATTCAGTCTTTCTGCAGTAATCATATACCCAAGACTGAATGCTACATTCTGGACAACAGTATATGAAAGAAATGCAGTCCGTAAGTCAAAAAGTATTTCAGTATGTAAATCATCTCAGGCGTATGACAAATATCATTAATGTCACTGAAAGAATCCAAATCTACGTGTGTGTAGACTTCATACTGTGCTTTGGAATTACGCAGAGGAAATATATCTTTTCTGTTCAGTGAAATATCAACAATTCTGTATCAAAGATTTATTTTTTTTAAGTAAGCTCTTATTTGGGATTCGGGTCATAATTGTTTTTTTTCTGCATTGTTACTTTCCCTATATTCAGGGTTATTTCCTGTATATTTTCTAGAAAAATTCATTTACTGTTTGTTATTATGGTTCAGATTTCCATATTTTTTCCTTTGTATTATTTGTATTTACCATTTTTTTTTACCTGTTTCCAACTGACAATTTATAAATGGCATTAGAATCTTGATGCTCTCTCTTAAAATATCCATATCAGTCATAATGTGTCTTAACACGTATCATAGTCTGAAGTGTCATAGCATATTCTCTTACAAGCTAATTACCTTACTTTTTGTTACAAATCTTTGTTTATTGTTTTCCAATGGATTTTCCATCCAGATAATGATATTTGTATCTAGCCCAAATTAAATTTACTAGGAGAGGGAGATTTTACCAGGTATTTCACATCAAATATCACACTAAAACAAATTTGTCTATTATTTTCTCCTCAGCTACTTTTTTTCTGCCTTTTTTTTTCCTTGTTCATTTTCCATTTCTTCTTGTATCTTGGCATCTAAAAAGGTCTCATGTATTTTTCAAGTGTCCACTACCATGGATTAGGTTAGTCATATATGAATCTTCAGATAAAAAGGAAAGAGAGAAATACTTTTGTTTTTTATAAATCAGTGATAGTCACTCTTAGACTTTTTCTCTAGCCTGTTTAAATGTAGCAAAATTAGTGGAAGGTTTTATAAGACAGTTGTAAGTTTCTTATATGGCAAAATTTTGCCCAAGATTATCTCGGAGGTTTTAGTGCCCTCTAGTGTGGTACAGTTTAAAATTTTTTTTTCTTCCCCCCTGGATTCACTATTTCCAAATACGTACAAGATAAACAAACTGAATTAATACCCAGGGATCTGAACAACATCCAGTGGGGACAGGGGGTACAGTAGTAACCATGTGGCATAGTTATTCAAAACCATATGAGTGCTTACAAATTTAAAAGGCACTTTCCCACATACGATTCTGGATGATGAAGACCTTGGCACATTTAATCTTACACAACCGTATGCAAAGTCTAGAAAGTGGTAGTCTTTGTGTGAAGGGTTGAGAGGTATATGAGAAACCTGAGCAAATGTTTTGGCATATATTTGTTGGCACCCCAGTATCTGGGAGGGAAAATATTGCACCATCCTCAGTACCACAAACACTGCTTTGAATTGTTGCAGCTTTCTTTCATGCTGTTCACATGATGTCTGAAGGATGAGACCAATAAGTATTTTAGAATTTTTTTGGGTTAGGATCAGAGACTGAGGGGAAGCAAAGACGGGCTACTACAGATTGGAACAATATGGGAAGGAAACAGACTCACTGTGAAAGAAAGAGGAAAAAACAGAAAAATAAAATTTCTTTCTTTAAAAGGAAGAGAGTTAAAATATTGGGATAGACAAAGAGGAGAGGAATGCTTAACTCCTGTCATGGCCATAATCAGTCAAAATGTATGGGAGATGTTCCAGTTCCAGAACCAAATTCAGTGATGCTCACAGGCATTTCCCCCTTCAGACTTTTCCTTCCCCATCCCTATCCTCTCTGCAGCTCCTAATTCTATTGTCTACCGCCTGAGGATTAACAGTTTGTATGCAGTGAAGGAAAAAGAAAAAGAAAAAAAGGCCCATTTAATTGTATTTTCCTTTTTTGCATTGAGTTGGTGTTGCAAATTCCTCTTGTTACATATTGCTTTTGTAAATTTTGTCAAACTGTGCTGTGTTGAACACTACATATATGCCTTTCTTTGGATTTTATATCACCATCAGTTAGCACAGTGTCTTTGCATTGTGGTGATTCAAATATTTCTCTATTTGGGGTTAAAGAACTTTGCTTACAAAAGGAGTTTTGAAGGCTTTTTTTCTTTTTTTTGATTGTCTTCTTTAATTTTTATTTATTTGAGGATATTCTTGTTAGAATTTTCCTCCTAGAAATTTTTTACCAAATTCTACTATTAATTTTCCTAAAATTATTCACAGCTACTCAATTGATTCTCTGAGTTCTGTTGTTTAGTTAGGCTTTCTTTTTGAATGGAAACATTCTGGTAATGTATACAATTTAGAGAATAAAATTATATTTCTGTCAGCCTGGAGGTTAAAACTTTTTTTTATTTAACAACCCAAGTATAAAAGTTTTACATTCACCATTTCAGCAATGATATTTTTAATGAATGACGCAATTCAAAGGTCTGAAACTTCTGGATGGAGATTCTCAGTTTTCATGAATTAGTAGGGTTGCTTGGTTTAGGTAGACAGCTTGATCTTTAAATTAGAGGTTTGTAGTTTGAGATTATTTCAAGTCGGGGTTTATCAAGTAACTGGTGAGGACATCTACCTAATATAAGATGTATTTTGTGTTCTGTATATATTTGTGATGTTACATTTAAATTCTTCAGCATGACATGGAGCTGGTTATGCAAACGTTATTAGAGAACAGGGAAAAAAAAAAAAAGAAAAAAAAAAACACAAAAAAACCCCCTTGCATTTATGTCAGTCTACTTCACTTTATCCTGTTTTATCTGTAGAGAATACAAGGGGCCAGGGACTGATCTGGAGCAAACGTTTTAAGTTCACTTGCTCAGAAGCCATACAGAACCAATGCAAAGTTCATTTTCTACATAAACTTCTAGCTGAATAAAACCTACCTTTCCAAACCAGTGCATGTAGTTTTACACTGTCCTCTTCCTGGAAGCAAGGAATATAGCTGTTTTGTGTAACAATAACTAGATCTATGTAATAGTATGTAAAAGTGTACGTGGCATCAGCACCTATTTTTAAAGCATGAAACAGCTCTCCATCCTGTTGCCAAAGTTGTATTAAAGACCTCCTTTGAACTCAGAACATCTAGTAGATGGTTGAGGAAAATCTCTCTTGTTTATCTGGGTTTCTTTTTAAGATTTATTTTCAGTTCTTCATTGTTCCTACTTATTTGTGGTGTCTAATTTAACTCACTAAAGCTTCCCTGAGTATCATCTGATGGATATCATTGTTGCTTTTGCAAGACAGTGTGCCAGAAAAAACATCTGGTTTTAAATGACAGCGAATTAGGCCAACTCTCTGATCTGAATCCTGGGAGGCTAGAACATACAGCAGGCAAGCCCTTTCCTTTTATGTATATAGTGCAAAAGACATCTCTGTTTATTATTTGCTTTAGAAAAGCTACCAACGTATAAACAGAAAGTGTAATAAAATAAAAAAAAGAACAAAAAATCAACAACAAAATATCTAAATATCACAAAAGCTCTTAATAACCCAGTGGTGACAGAAACCATTTGTGGTATTACCAGGAAATACCATACCATGTACTAAAGCAACAATACGGTCTCCATGTGGCAACAATGGTAATAGCACACAGTAATTTGCCTAACCAATGTTGCATTTACATGCTGCTAAAGTAGCAAAATACTTGAGCCCCTAATGTGTACAGAAACTGGAAGGTGCCTATAATGCCAGAGGAGTTTTACCCTATAGTTTAAAAGCATGTCTTAAATCAAGTACTTTATTGTTCAATATATAAAAAGCTTTATGAGCATGGATCTGCAACTCTGCACTTTTTGCCTCCCCATATGGCTGCTTGCAAGTGCTCCACAAAGGGAATCTGACACTGGTTTTTCTCTAAAGGGTTCGAACACTTCTCAGGAATTCTTGAAGGAATCAGCACAGCGGGGTAATCTTATCCTGGGACCAAAGACCAGTTAAGGACATTTTTCTTTTCTTTTTTTTCTTTCCCCTCCCTCCCCCCCAGTGAAAAACTAGAAAGAGAATGAGTTAGATTTGTGATGGAAATTCAATTTTGGAGGCTGCAACCATTACTTTGAGAACTACTGCATTAAAAGGAATATGACAAGTGAGGCAAGGGAAACTATTCTAGATAGTAATTTTTGGCAAATGTATTCTGGTACTGGTGGCATGTCCTGACTATTTCTGTAGCTTTTCACAAAGCATTATAACCAGTATTTTCAGCTTTGAGAATTAGGTGGAAATAAGGATATATTTTCTTATGGTATTATGACATGTTATTCTAGTCATGGCCAGATATACCAGCAGGAGATATTTTCATGTGATGATCTAGAATAAGTGTTCTAAAATGGGCTGTAAAAATAAATAAATAAATAAGATTACAAATGCAACAGCCTTTGCTTGAATTTGCCACTACCACTGCAAAAAGACAGAAACAAACAGCTGGACTTTTTAAAAGGTTTGTTACCCGAAAACTCTGATTTATGCAGGCATTTGAGTCTATTATAATGTTTTGGACAACTTTGTGTACTTGTGCAATTGAGTAGGTACATCACTTTGAAAGAGATCATGAAGCTTGTAAGAAAACTTTCACAATATCCACTATCATAAAGGAAATTTTCCAATGGTAAATGTGTATTATAAAGCACAAGAGGTTCCCCAACAGGCTACCGAATATAAAAAATATTTTACTCTTTAAAAATAAAAAAAAAGAAAGAAAACAAACAAAAAAACCCACTACTATGAGAACTCCACAACTTTTTAACTTTTTGAAAGATATGTAGATAACAATACTACAGGTATTATACACTTCATTTTAAGTAAACATGTCCCAGATATCTAGCTTAAATGTAAATTAACTCAGAGTTTGTTAAGATTAGTCACAAAATTATGCTATTTTTTTTCTCCCACTACCTTTATGTACATGGAGAGATCGCCCATAGCACAGAACTAGCTTTTTAAAGAAAATCTTTTTTTTTGAGAATATGTATACAGTCCTGCTGAGCAGCACAGTTGTTCAGAATCTTCTTCCAGATTTCTGTCTTCCAAAGACTGGAGGGGTAATGGACTTATATGATCCTTGTAGTGTTTAAATTTGTGAGTCAAAGCTCTGTGGGAGAGAACCACATTGAATGCTGTGGGTTCAGGGATGTCCAACAATATACTTATGGAGTAACTCCACTAAAGTCAGTATGTAAAACCCATGTGAAATAGATCTGGATATATTTAAGCTTTATGCTTTATTTTTCTATTAATTTTAGAATTTTATGCAAACTATTTTTTGACAAGCAAATCAATACAGCCCTTTTTAACTACTTTGCCCTGCAACAAAGAAATGAGAACAAATAGAAGTAGCAGTCAGGCATTTATATCAATTCAATGTGGCTAAGAATCAGCACCTTGCTGACTAGGATACAGAGAAACCAATTAATCTAAAACCTGAGTTTCCAGCTTTATATATGCTCCTTCCATTGCACTGTGCAGATTCATCGGTACTTTGTGCTGTGGTGCATTTTGCAATCCCACGAAGAAAATTTTCCACCTAACCAGACTAATGGACCAGTAAATATTGTTAACGGTTGTTCTACATTCCCCATAGCAGTGCAAAGCAACTGGAACATACTAGTTAATATGAACAATAAAGATTAAAACCTGGACATCAGATCATTTAAGGCCAACAAGGCAGATATCCTGCTGGGAGTCTGTTATAGACCACCCAACCAGGATGAGGAGGCAGACGAAATATTCTACCAGAGGCTGGCAGAAGTCTCACAGTCGCTAGCCCTTGTTCTCATGGGGGACTTCAACTTTCCGGATGTCTGCTGGAAATACAACACGGCAGAGAGGAAACAGTCGAGGAGGTTCCTGGAGTGTGTGGAAGATAACTTCCTGACGCAGCTGGTAAGCGAGCCTACCAGGGCAGGTGCCTCGCTTGACCTGCTGTTCATAAACAGAGAAGGCCTGGTGGGAGATGTGGTGGTCAGAGGCCGGTTTGGGCTTAGCGACCATGAAATGGTAGAATTCTCGATACTTGGTGAAGTAAGGAGGGGGGCCAGCAAAACCACTACCATGGACTTCCGGAGGGCGGACTTTGGCCTGCTCAGGACACTGGTCGAGAGGGTCCCTTGGGAGGCAGTCCTGAAGGGCGTAGGGGTCCAGGAAGGCTGGACGATCTTCAAGAAGGAAGTCTTAAAGGTGCAGGAGCGGGCTGTCCCCATGTGCCGTAAGAAGAACGGACGGGGAAGACGACCGACCTGGCTGAAGGGGGAACTCTGGCTGGGACTCAGGAAAAGAGAGTACCCTTGGAAGAAGGCGCAGGCAACTCAGAAAGAGTACAGGGATCTCGTTAGGTCG
>NW_009209976.1:0-17555 GCF_000690835.1 Fulmarus glacialis
TGCCCCGCCACCCCCGCCCCGGCCCCGCGCGGTTGTCCCTGGAATCGCCGTCGCAACCGCGCGCTCTCCGTAGCAAAGCCTGAGCCTCCCCCAGCGACCGCGGAGCCCCCAGCAAGGCCCAGAGGCCCCCGGCCGTCCGAGCTACCTTAGAAATACCCAGATCTCTTGTAGTAACCAGAGAATTCCCTGAGCAGCCACAGGCATTCCCCAACAGCCAGGGGAGTCACCCACAGCAGCCCTCAAACCTACCCCGGCAGCTAGGGAGTCCCCATGGCAACCTCCATCACCCCCCCGCCCCCATAACACCCGGTTCTGCTCCCAGAAACCCGCAGGCTCCTGCCCCAGCCGGCCCAGCCTGCCCCACAGCGACTGTGAACCTGCGGGGGTCCTGCCCGTATGCACCACAGAGCCTGGCTCCTTATTAGCCCCAGGGTGTTGCTTCTGCCTGGCAGTCAAGGAGCCCTCCCTTTTACCGTCTCGTAGTGGTGTCTTTCTTTAGCAACCGTCCCACAGTGAAACCCAAACTCTAGCAATGACTGCTTCAGGGTGTTGCTCTCCTACAATACCCCTCAAAACCACCTTAGAATCATAGAATCATTTAGATTGGAAAAGACCTTTAAGATCATCTGTGCAGCCCTCCCCAACACACCCAATGGAGAACATAGAAATATCCTCATTTCTATGCAAGTCCCATCCTCTTACAAACCTCAGGATTCGCTTGATAGTGTAGGGCTATGGGAGAGCTGATTGCATAAAAGCCCCGTGCAAATCCTCTGATATATAATCTCATCTTATAATAAAGATGGAGTTAACTTTTCTTGTGGTACTTTGGTGGAACAGTGACCCAGACTGGGGCGAGCTGCCTCAGGAAGACTGTGCTTCCCACCATGACTTCCTTTTGTGATCCCTAATCTCTCATTCTTTCTCTTCCATGCAGTTTGCCTCCGGATCCAGATTAACCCCCAGAACAAAGGCGAGTTCCAAGGCATTTCACCAGAGCGGGCATTTGCCGATTTCCTCTTTGCCAACACCATCCTCCATCTTGTCGTCATCAATTTTGTGGGCTGAGCTCTAGTAAAGACTGTGAGGTACTGATTCATGGGGTCACAAAAGGGGCAACAACAGCTCACACGACTTTAGTACTTCTGTAGAGTTGGGAGAGAATTAGACAGATAGTGAATCCAGGAGTCCGAGCTCCCAGCTTCCTCTTGGCCAAGTACAGTTAAGCTGTTGTCCTCTAGGTTGATACAGGGTTAGGATTTATGGCTTTCTGGTTTTGTGCATGTATTTTTTAGCTTTTGTAATTTAAAAGGCAGTTTGACTAGGAGTGTTACAGAAACCTACACATATCTCTCTTATAAGAGAAATACGCCATTTTGCTAGAGGCGCTTTAGGAGCTCAAGTCCTGGGCTCTATTTGGAGGCCATGGCATGGCTGGTGTCCAAGCCTCGAGTTTCTCAGCAGATGAGAGGAGGGAGTTTGGGACAGGGAGAGTTTGGTGCTGGGAAGTGGAGGACGTGCCCTGTTGTTACTGTTGCAAGGGGCCACAAGATCATTGGAGCTTGTGGGGTATTTCCTCTCCCTTTGCAGAAACATCACTCATGTTGTCTTGCTCTCTTTCCAGGTCTTGAATTGCTCTTGAGCCCTGATGCCAAAGCCTGGCATTGGGAAGTGCTGTTCCCCAGCAGACCTACTTCCTTGGTGGAGGAAGGGGATGGAGAGCTCAAGATTTTTCCCCACAGACTGTCCTATGGAGGGGTCTGCTGCCTCATTACAGTTACTGTAATCCTTTCCGTCAATAAAACCCTTTATAATACTGCAGTCTTTTCCCTATTGGTGACAAATACAGAGGTTCTTCTGACACTCAAGTTCCCTCTCAGGCACGACTCCCTGGTTTTACCCCCCTCCCTCCCTTTCTACCCAGGTGGCTTTTTTCTGTGCCAGTTTCGGAAGGAAGCAGGAAACAAGTCATCATGGAAACTCAATTGTCATCCACCCTTTTCATCTCCCTGTTTCCTGCCCCCAGGCTTCAAAGCTGTGGAAAATTTGCCTTAGGCTGTGGTTATCGGCCATGAATGGAAGGAGGCGGAGGGTGTCCTCCAGCACATCCCCAGGTGTACCCATCTTCCCACAGGCTCAAAGGCATGTGGGGCACAGCTGGATGTCCCAGCTGGACTTACAGGCTCACTAAGGCCTGGTAGTGATACAGCCACCCTACCACAGTGTTAGCTTTCCTTCAGTCTGAGGTGCTGATAAACCCGAGGATGTAGGAGGGGGCTGCCAAGCTGTGCCAGTGCATCAGAGCTGCACTTGAGCTGTTCTGGGTCCGTGGAGAAGCTCACACCTCAGACTTAACCTCATTGAAAACCCTTCCCTTCTCTAAAGCATTTTAAAATGCTTAAACTCAATGGCTTTGGCCCTTGGCCATTGCCTCCTCAAGCCCAAGCTAGCTCATGCATTGAGGTCAAATGCTTCTTTGTCCTGATGGAAAATTAGAGCCCTGTGGTGATCAGATTATGGGCGCAGCACAAGATATTAACCCACACCTTTGGCTACAGAATTTACCGGGGTTACCTTCATGCATGAGGCTCCATCCTTGTACTGATCCTGCTTCATGCTTGTCTGGTTTGTTCTGCAGCTGAAACACAGGATAGGTAAAATATGCGTTGAGGCTACGTGACAAAGAAACGCTTCTCTGCTGGCACTCGGGAGATAAAACACGGGGTCTGATAGCTTCCAGCTCTCAGCATTGGATTATGGCTTCTGTTTACCACCTTTTTCCTTTTAGCATTTCCCGCTGTGCTGCAGCCATTAAACCCATAAAAGTGTGAAACCTGGGGCTCCTAAGTCTCTTGCCTAACATAGACTCTGAAGAGTGAGGTATGAGGGAGCAGGGTCTTTCTTGTCTCAAAGGATGCTGCCTGGATTTGTGGTAGAAACAGGGAATTCATGCCAGCTCTGACACCACCACCGCCCTCCAGCCCCAGGCATTAGGCTGGGTTTGTTTACAACGGGACCAGCTCTGTGCTGCTGGGCAGCAGGCAGGGGACTGGACAGCACGTAGGGATTGCAAATGGGCCACCGAGCTCTTCTCTCCCGTAAGAAGGGCCCTCTCTGAGCCAGGCCGGTGGCAGACCGAGCCAGCATGTTCGCAGGAGGAGGGACAGCCCTTTGCCACTGCAGCTGCTGCTGTTCGCAAGCTGCGAGTGCCTCCCTGTGGGTCCGTGTGACTCCGTCTCTGCACGGTTTGGCTTTAGAGAGAGCTCCAGACTGGGACCCTCCAGTGGCCACTTCTAAGAACTGCACGGGAGCCTGTGGCAAAAGAAAAACCGTGGGGTTTCTGCGGGGTTTCTTTTTATTCGTGATTTTTACCAGCTTGCAATGCCTCTAGTTGCCATAAACACAGCACTAGAATTCATGTCCTATTACAGCTACTCCCACATCTGAATAAGCTTCAACAAGTCTGTAGATATCTCCAAGCTCTGCTCCTTAGAAAGACGATGCTCGGGTCCCTGTTCACACTGTAGAAGAGGGCAAGAGAGGCTGTTTCATGTACAGGGCCATGTTTAATGAGAGGTGACAAATGTCGGGCAGGGTGTTTTCTCCACCAAAACCCCTAGAAAAGATGCAAATTTGTCTCCTACCCATAGATAGGTACTACGGGGCAGGAGCTGGCATAGGGGAGAGGGTGCTAGAGGTGGACCATGGCAACATCTCCTTCCCTGACAATGTGAGAAGACCCTCTGGCCTGCCCCATCTTCCTCTCTTCTCTTTTGGATCAGGAGAAGTGAAAGGATTTTTCTGCATGGATTCACTGCCTGTATAGCAGGGTGCAGAGGCCTATCAGCACATTGAGAAATCTTACACACTTCTAAGATCTCTCTCCACCACCCACCACATTTTATAATGTATTTTCTCCCCTCCTTTCCCGTGCCTACACTATACATAGCTCAATCTTTCCAAAACTCTCCCCAGACCCAAGAGCAGGCTGTGGTGAGGGGGCAGGAAGGGAGGGTGCCTTAACCTCATTCGACTTTGGCTTGTGGTCTAACGTCTGCTGTTCTTTTCCACACGCTTCTCCTCCTCCCTGCCACGTGCCACACCAGTCCTGCTCCCCCCACCCCCTGTTTTGCGCTCCACTTTCCAAAGGAAGCGGTTTCTGCGGTGGGGCGTAGAGGAGCATCTAAAGGTGACCCAGATCTCGATTGTGGCGTCATGGAACTGGTGGTGCATCATCTTCCTGCCCCACCTGGGCCATGAGACCCCTTCTACGTCCTGTTCTACTGTGTTATTTCCTGCCTTTGCTTTGCACTGCGGTTTTTCTTTCTCGAAATAAACAAGAAAGCGTGAAGTGGTGATGCAGGGGGTGGCCCATTGTGGTGGTGGGAGATTGAAAGCCTAATATCTGAAAGTATCTTTGAACTAAACCTGCAAATTCAGTGTTTTGCAGATCACATGCTAAGAGTCACTTCTGTCAAAACATTTAACTTTTTCTGTACACTCATCCCCTCACTTAGCAAATCTTATCACTGGGGTCGTTTAACCTGGAAGAGAAAAGACTGAGGTGTGGCAGCACACTGTCCTTCCTCCTTGACCATACAGCTACGAGTGGGTTTGAAGTGCAGCACAAAAAATTTAAGATGGATATTAATTTTAAAAAGCGATGCCAAAGGCAAACGAGCGTGGAAACTTCTTCCACATCCCTGAAGGTTTCTGGAGTGAGGTTAATCAGTTGGAAATCTGTGAAATGCAATGACTTGCTTTGTAATTCAACAATGGTTTAGGCAATTTCATCAAGCTGTTTCCCTGTGATGTGGCAGACCTCATGAGCGAAATGTAAGCTTCAAGAGCTGCCTGGAATCTAGTATTTAAAGAGCCATGGGGTTTCTACAGCTGGAGAGAAATGAGAGTGACTGTTGTGTCAAGGGAGAGACAAGAGAGTGAGTCCCTGAACATCTGCACTGTAAAATAATCAGGGTAATAGACCTGGAAAGTTTGAAGTTGTTCTTTGGCAGGAGGGGTCAGCAACTCTCTGTCACCCTGTGACAGGCTGCCTGCTAAATGGTCAGGTGGCAGAAGCACCATGGCAGGAGACCAGGGGGACTTTGTTGTGTTGCTGCTCAGCACTGTGGAGTCAGATCCTGTGGCAGGGATACTGGCACGGTCTTCACACGGGGACCCTCTCCCACATGAAGCACCAGGGCTTTTGGCTAAAAGCATTTGAAGCACGAGCCTTTCCAAAATCAGAGTTCCTTGCAACGGCCGTGAATCCAGTAGGGTGAGAAATATCCCATGAGGGGGAATTACCCCCACCGGTCTGGCGAGGCTTTCCCTGTCACTGTTTGGGCACTGGTGTGAGGTACAAGCAAGGTTCAAGCTTTGCAGGGAGAGTGTTTCTTTCAGAGCACCCTTCTCATTTCTCCCTCCAGAGGAATCTCTGGTGCTTCAGAAGAAGACAGAGAAATTGATGTCACAAAAGCAGAAAATTTCCTTCCTAGTCTTGCCAGTGACAGACCGAACCTGCAGACACAGGCCACTCGGTTGGTGTCATTAGTGCAAAGCAGGTACCTTGTTCTCCAGTGACACTTGAGGGACATTTAGAGGCAGGACACTTCAGGCTCCTGTGTTCCCCGTAGCAGTAGACATCTGCCTTCAAGAACCTGGACTGCTTACTAGTCCTCTCGCTGTGGGCAAGCCGTATTTTACCGTTGTCTTCACATAGCACAGAGTCTACTCATGGACGAGAGGTGCTCTCCTCCATTCCCCTCCCTCTGAGCCAGCCACGCTGTTCTCACCCAGACAAAGCAAGGGTGTCCTGGAAAGGGACTTCATAGCTATTCCCCCCAGCGCTGGATCCAGCCAGTTATTGCAAACAGCGCCTGGTGGCCAAGTCAGGCTGAAGAGGACAGTCCGGACGCCCCTTCCCTCCTTCACCCCAAAGGCCAGGCTCATTCCTAAAGCTCATCTGAAGGGTAAAACAAGTTCCTCGAACTACAGATACAAAAGACAAACAAGTTTCTTATTTTTTATAAGAACTGTTTAATAGCATCCAAAGGCCTAAAGAAATGCCAAGACATCAGTGTGGTTGCCAGTACAATTCAATAGTTAGCAGCATGCAAATTTCACATGCACACCAAGGAGTGATCGACAGGTAAATACTTCAGTATAGTTTTATGCAATGATTATAAAAAGAAATGGGAAAATCTAAGGTTGCTAGAACTAAACAAAAAGGACAAAAGTAGTTTGTATTTTTACTAAACACAAAGCCAAATCTTAAGCTCATTTAGATTCAGAAAATGTAAAGGCCAGATAGACATTAAAAGATACTAAAAACCATTCTTTTGTTCTGTGATAATGAAGTGAGAATTTCTCTGAATTCAGGACTTCTGGAAGACCTAGCAGCAAATGTTTTAGGGAAAAAAAAACCCATACCTTGCTCTGATATAGCAAAAGATAGCAGGACATGGTGCATAGCACCCTGAATAAGTCTCCCTTTGCTTTTTGGAGTGTTTCATTTGCAACTGAGATGGTGTCTGTGGGGGTGCACTCTAAAACGTGCATACCTGAAAGCTATCAAAATATGAAAAATTCACATTCAAGTGATATTTAGCTTGCAGTTTTCAACAAACAACACTGCCCCAAGCAGAAATTGTGTGTCATTTTAATGCAAGAAATAGTGATGTTTGGCAATTTATAGTTATAGCAAACTATGCTTCATGCAAAAAGAGGCATTGTCATGCTAAATGAATCAGGCATCTGGGGGAGCAGCATGCTGAAAATTTTAAGCTTATTTTTGAGTAGCTTTATAACAATGCAAATAAAGCAATTTAGACTATAATGGCTGGCGTGATATATAGAAACAGCAAGTGATATCCCTGGCAACAAGAATGCCCGTGTTCCCTCTTGCACACGCTGCTCTGGTAAAGATTCCTCAGCAGGTTTTTTTGGTACTTCAGGACTGCATCGTCTGGTTACTTTCATTCCTGTAAAAAAAGAAAGGTATGCTAAGTCATTATTTGGGATACAGTCGCAGCTACACAGTTGTAGACCTGAAGGGAAGGGATGGATGTAGAAATAGAAGGGAGAGATGTCTAGAAAGAAGCAAAAAGTTAAATTTGCATGTGGATAAGGAAAAGTAAATAGACTTGGGGGGTGGGTAAAAACAATGATACGGCCAAAGGAGTGGAGGGATTTTACTGTTGGTAAACAAAAGGTGTATGGATAGGCTGCATAAACAGTTATTACAGAGAGAAGGAGCATTTGTAACTAATGAACAGATCCAGATGTTTTCTGTCAGAGACCTTACCACACCCCATACTCACTTTTTTTTCCACATAAACATCGTCATCAGCACATTAAAAATTATTCCTTTCATTAAAATTATTTTCAGGCCCAGCTGTGATAAAGACAGCATGTTCAGGTTTTCATCTGTAAAAGTAACAGAGAATGAAAGTCACAAGAGCACCGGGACATCCTCACTTCCAGACAGACTTAAAAGCATTTCTTAATGAAGCTGTTCCACTTTGTGTGATTGAGTCACCTAGTAGGACAGCTAACGAGACAGTGAGCGGGACTGTTTCACTGAGAGACTTTAATTTCTTTCAGTTGGTGTTTCAAGGGCCAGGTTTTCATTCAATAACCACTTAATTATCCAATATGCAAGTCTGCCAACCATCTAGCTGGTTTTAAATACTGGGTATTATGAATCCAGGATGCTGGAGGTGTCCCTCCTTCCTCTCCCTAAATTTTTTTAAGACGGGCAAGAGGAAAACAAGTTAAATTTTATTTAAAGAACACAAAGTCTATTTGGATTTCCTATTAATCTTAAGTTACAGAGCCATTTTCATTTGAAAATACATTGGTCTATATTGGGGAAGCAGGGAGCTGTGATCAAAGAGTCATTTTATGTTTATCTTTGAAAACCTCTCTCTGAAATGACTGATCAAATCAGCCAAGTTTACTGATGAGTGTTTTTCTGAAGAGATGTTTTGGAAACATTTGGCTACCTGGTTTCTTTTCAGCAAGGCTGCACGTTTGCAAAAGTACAGCTGTTCTGCAAACAGTGCAGAGGCAAGCTCAGCTCCTTTAACTAGCAGGAACAGCAATTGCTTGGGCTCCCGCACTGACTGGTATACTCCCACAGCCATAAGCTGAAGCAAAGCTTGCTCAGATGCACCGTATCTTTAGTGCAATCCTGCTTTTGAGCATGCACTGCAGAAACCACCGGCTTATCTTTCGGTTCATTGGATGCTTGTGCAGCCAAAAATAAAAACAACTCTTTTGAAGTCTGCAATGCGGACAGACATCCAGTAAGGCTGACTCATATCAGTACCTAAAATTATTGTGTGATGGGGAGAAGTTGTTTGGCTAGTCCTAGCAAGAGCATGTAGGTGCTAGCTACACTAGTCACATAAAATTACCAGCTTAGATCTGGAAGACTACATTAACCAGTGACTTCCAGCCCTAATGTTTAAAGCCTGTGGGGCCCTTTTGGAAATTTCCAGTCTGAACTTTGTGCTCCAACAGGAATTCTGCAAAGAGGGAACATTATCAAAAACTTGGGAAGACATTTCCTTTAATCAGGCCAAGCTTTACTCCTAAAATGCTGTGTACATACCTGTCCTGAAATATAGAGACACCCCTGTAACACAGACAGTGCTGGCACCTGCAGATAGTAACAATAAATTTAATTAATAACAGAAATATACTTCTTCAGAAGTTCATAAAGATACCTCTACTTAGAAGAGATGGATTAGAGTTTCTGGCTCTCATTTCTGCAGTTTTCAGGGCAAGCATAAAATATGATCTAATTAAACTTTAGTGTCCCATTGAAAAAAAGAATTTCAAGGTTTATATCCCCCACAGTGTGATTTTAAGATCCCTCTGCGGTGACTGTACCAGTCTACTGACCCTTAATCTTGTTTCCACCAAGGAGGAAGGCAAAAGAAAACAGAGGCAACAAGGCAACATTCCTCTGGAATGTGGAAGCATAATCCAGCATTGCTTGCAGGGTTGGGAGATGTGAACAAGTCCTGCTCATACTAATAGCACAGAGACCAGAGTACCTCTAGCCCTGCACACACATCCAACAGTGCCATTACCACTTTCAGGATCCTCGCCCTCCAGTTCTCCAAAGCCCTCGTGATTTGCAGCACACTGCATTTCATCTTTCTTGGCCCAGTAGGTTGACAGGTAGCTCGCTTCATGTTTGTTCTCAGATGTTGCCACCTCCACAACAGCATTTGTTTGCTTATCAGCCCAGTTAAGAGTAAGCTTTTCAGGGGAGTAATCTGTGATAAGGCACATTTCCAAATCCTCATCATCTTCAGAGATCAGCCTGTAGACTGAAGGAGATGGAGTAACATCTGAAAATGGAGAAGAGAAAAGACATTAGGTGAGAGTACACAGTCATAGTTCCTTCAATCTTAATATACAGACACTCAGGTGTGGAAGTTTTTCCAGGATTCCAGTGGGAAGTTGCCTGATCATAGGGATCATGTGCTAGGACACCTTTAGACAACCAAGGCATCCGCAGCAGATGATGCAGGAGCTACATGAGACTTACGTTGACTTATCTTGTGTGGGAGACACAGAGTGGTCAGGCAAGATCCCTAGAGCATCTCAAATGATACTCATGTGGGCATCCACACCCTAGATGTCCATATCTAACCTAGTCATTCCTCTCTGTAACAACTCATTCAACTCTGCAGCCTGGGCTTTCTCTTGGATCTTGGCCTGAATGCATTCAGGAATGTGTTTAACAGGGGGAGGGAGCACTCTCTTCTTGCTTCACTGCACTTCTACTGCATTGAGATGTAATGTGTCCTGGGAGAACTGAGCAGCCCAGGGGCATTCTGCCTTTTCTGCAAATGTGTAGTCAAATCCACCACTGACATTCAAAATCCCACTTCCTCACCTGTCCTGAGGGACAGTGGATAAACTACCAAGTCTTAAGGGTGTCCACATTTACCACCAGTCTAGCGAATTGTGTTCCTATAGGAGAAAGCTAGGAAAGCCACTGCAAAGTAGGAACACATGGTTGCATTTAGGTAAAGAAAGATGAAGCAAATGAATGTTTCATTATGTTCCACCACCTGACAGTGCAGTGTAAGATTTTTTTACTAAATTTTACCCTGCAAAAGAGGGGTTTGGAGAACTAAAGGCTGCAGATATAAGACACCTGGGGTTTATTTCTGTTTTCTTGCTTCAAAATCTGCTAGCAAGTCAGTTAGGCTAGGATTTTCCACACATATCAAAACACTACCTGTGGTTAAACTCATTTTTGCACATTTAGCTTTGTAAACTTGTACTCTAAGCATACATTTAATCTTGTCCAGCTCTTGAAGTCAGATTCTTTGAGAAGGTGCTTTCCTAAATCTTTGTTCATGCGTAATAATAAAATGTTATGGACATTGCAGTACTCTAAATGATGAACAGATGAAATATCATTAAAGACATACTGTAGCCAAGATGCAGATTTGGGGCTCTCAGCAACCCTCTGGCTGCATTTTCCATTGGACTTCACAGGTTTGAACCGGAGCTTCAGGTCACATTTATAAACTGACAAAGTGTTATCGGGTAGGGTTGAGAGTTTAGATTAATATTTGCTTCGTCCCTGTTCACACATCACACTGATAAATATTGTAGAAATACTAAAGACAGCTTAGCTCCCAGATGAAGAAGTTTTTATTTCTTCCCATGGGGGAAGTTTGGACTAAATCTTGGCTTTTAGAAACTGTCTCAAAATCTCACGCAAGTGCAAACCCTAGTTCTATCACTGAGATAAATGCTTTTCATCTGTTCAGTTGCCAGTTGTCAGCACCTTAGAGAAATAGCCGTACTTCCTTATTAGTATGATCTCAGAAAAAACCTAATCCACAAAACCTAATGATTCATTCTCTGGCCCTTCTCCTGAATTGCAGTTCATCTATCCCAGCTTTGCCCTGGCTTTGAAATACCTGATGAGACTGTCTCTTTCCCAACTACACAGAACACGGTCTAATGTATGTTCTGACTCCCTCAACCCCACTCTCCACATCCCATACTCCCAGTTATTGTTTTGGAAATATATTTCAGTGATCGTTTGTTAGGGAGAGGAAGACAGGAGCAGATAAAAAGCTTGATGGTAGATCCCTGTATAAAATACAGATGAACCAGGGTACATCACTGTCATGGAGTACATGGATACGAAAGAGAAGATTGAGCTGTTCTGCTTCTCTCTTATAATGAGTACTATGCTTTCTGAAGAGCTACATATCCACCTCTCTCCAAATTAGGGTGTTTTTCTCCCTTTCAATCTGTGCAATGCTTTTATCTTGAGCAGATGAAACAATAAGGTCTGTTTTTCGCAGGCACCTTTAGCGGCACCAGTTTTGCAAAATACTCATTTCTCATTCTTGCTTAGAGTGGCTGCTGGCTTTGTTCTGGTACTAAAGCCTTTTTCTGATAAGTTCCTTTGCGTATTTGCATACTGTTATGAAAGTTTGCAGTTAGCAGTCTTGGTAAATATCGCTATTATAACCACAGCACTGTGACTCATGTTTCCTGTTATTCTGTCTTAATGAGTTGGTGGATGTGTTGGAGATGTTGTATTGATATTTATGACCTGCATTTGCAGGAAAGATTGAGAAGTAAATCATGAAACTCTGAGCTGTCCACCCTGCCTAATTTCATCTTTACTGAAGGATATCTTCCAGGTGGAAGAACAGGAGCTGTTGGAATGCTATTCCTGACCAGTCTACAGAGAAAGCCAACTCCAGAGGCTGATTTCAGGGAGAGAGCAGTAGAAGCCTGTTCTAGCATCAGACTGAGACCCATGCCTTTTTTTCCAAACAAGCCGCAGTATAAATCCTGAACTGGTTTAACACACTGGTTTAACAGCTTGCATTGTACAGAGATTTATCTCATTCTCCATTCCCTCCAAAGGAAACTCTCTGAATCTCTGGTCAGACCGGAATTGGTGTGATAGAGGTCTTTGATCCTCTTACCATTCCTCAACCTGAGACATGATATTCCACAGCTAGAGTCAACCTGGAGCTATCGCCCAACTCAGAGGAAATATATACCCCCTCACACACTCATACAGGCTAATCTTGACCCCACAGGAGCAACTCCAGTGACTTAACAAGCACTTTAGTGATGTTTGCTGGCTGTCCTCCAATGGAGGTTCCAAAAGGTCTACCAGAGGTCCTTTGTGAAATCTGCCAGCCCTGCATGGGTGCTAGGATGTCTACAGCAAGACTAGATGTCCACATTTAGTACCTGAACCCTTCTCTAGACTTCCGGTGCTCGTGTCTGGAGGCAATCAGATAAATGAAGCCAGGTCCTAGTCCAGCATCAGCCAAGTCATCCAAAGTGCAAAGACTCTGTGCAGAGATTCAGTATTTGCAAATGCAAATACGCTGCTTCACTTACAGAGTTCAGGCGATAATTCTGGCCTCCATCCCAAAAATCTGTTTGTCATTGCCTCTGTAATTACACTTGGGGAAGTCAAACTACCAAAACCATCCAAGATCTTTCTCACAAACCTTTAAAGGGGAAGATTTCTAGCTGAACCAAAACGAAAGCTGAATTAATAGAGGAAAATACCCAATATGTGAGGAGAAATCAAGTGTTCAATGGACTAAATAGTTCTCTAGTACCAAAACAGGGTAAATCCTGGGCTTATAGCATGTGTTCACATTAACGAAAAGTTGAGATGAAGTTTTCTTAAATTTCATATTGCGAAGCAATACCCTATTTGTGTTCATGTATAGATTTATTCATGCATCACCTAAACTGCAGGGGAGATTTACTATGATCTCCTCTGCTTCTCCTTTCAACAATGTTAAGGAAAGATTTTTGGGAGTCAGAAGGAGCAACTCTGCTCATCTAATCCACTCTTTAAAGCCCACAGATGAATGAGATGGCTTAACCCATCTGTGTAACAATTGTCTGGAAACAAAAAGAAGTGGCTGCTCATGAACCTCCTGAGAACCTCTGTCATTTTCACAAAATACTTTTTCATGCTTTTTCTTCCAAAATCAGAGTGGGTTTTAATTGCCAGAACAAGTTTTCAATTTTATATACTAGAGATTTAGTTTCTAGAAAAAAATTCGTAGAATCATAGAATGGTTTGGGTTGGAAGGGACCTTTAAAGGTCATCTAGTCCAACCCTCAATTCAAATAATTTCAACTCAAAAAACAGAAACTTTCTGAATTAGACATTAACTATTCATGTAGCGCCAGCCAAAAAAAATTGTATTTGTTTAATGAGTAAGATAAAAAAACATTCAAAAGAATGAACCTAAAATCCCTTTCTAAAAACAGGTGGAAGATCATTTTTATGTTGGTATCAAAAAGTCGGAAGAACTTTTGATCTTACACTTGTGGAATTGCCTCAAAATGGTACCCTTTCCTGATCAGTCTATTTAATGGGTACATTTAATTAGATAACTTATTTGGTATCATAGCCTCGTGCCATTTCCAGAAATTACTCTCCTAGCTCCAGTATCCCACGCACCCCAGTTTGAATCATTGCAAATACTATAGTCTAAGTCACCTGGGAAATTTCTCACAATGCAGTGTGAAACTAAGACTTAAACATGAACCCAGAGGTATCTCTGAATTTTTTTTCCCCTCAATCTAAGGCAAAACACTATTACTGTCTGACAGGACTCAGAAGTTAATGTTAATGATATGCCAACATCATTAACCTAAGACATTGATGATGATGTCTCATTTCCCACTCTTCCCAGTCTCTCTCCCTGCTCCATCTTCACAAGCACCCTGTTGAGAAATAATCCTGGGTTCATTTTCTTTCAGCCTTCACTCCTCCCTCCACTCTTCATCTAGAGCTTATGTTCATTCTCCATAAAGGTAGACCTATTCAGAAACACTAACCAGTGGACACTGCTCCCGCCTTCATACCTTCATAGCCTGTCCTCCAAATCTTACCTACCTGGGCTGACTTTAAATGTAATCTCTCTTCCAAACACGAATTTACTGTATCTTTCAGCTTCCCAACTCAACAAGAAGCCTTTACAATAAATTCCTGCCCACCAGCTGCATATGCCAATGGCTCCTCATCCAAAATACGTGGGGAAACTGTCTACCAGAGAATGACACGCAAAGATATTTGAAATTTCATTCCATCTTTTCAGGTTTCTAAAGCATTTTAAAACACAACTGAGGAAAGGAAAGAGAGCTACCATGCATCACAACAAGTTTGGTTCCCCTTCCAAATACAATTTTTCTAGTTCCTGACTGCTCACACTGTAACATCAGTTTTTACAAATATGGAAGTTTTGGGTTGGATTTTAAAACCAAAAAATCATGACTTATTCTCTTAGGCTGAGAGTTAGAAAGAGATCCAATCTCTAAGCCATTAGTCAGAATAACCTCCAGATATTATTTTAAAGGTGCAAAAATCAAGTCTGAAAACTTTAATAGCCAGAAACTCTATAAAAGTGCTAATCTTTTTATGTAGCATTCAGCCATGTGTGAACTGCTTGCAGCACTCTATGTCTGACTGCACCATGCCGTGACTATTAAACCTGTGTGAACATTACCATCTTCTCTAGCTGTTCTTTCCTGCAGTGGATCACTGACACACCATAGCCAAGCACTCTTTGGATTCCAGGACAGCATCTCTATTCCAACGGGTTTTTGTGAAGGGAAGCCGAAAAGAAGTTGGAACATGCTTCCATTAAAGTCCCTAGTCCACCTACCCAGTGAACAAATGATTTGCCAATACTGGTGTTAATATGGAACAGAAAGTTCAAACTTACTTGGGGTAACAAGAAGTTGGGTCCCAGTTCCAAAGATGAGTTTCACATATCCCTGATTGGCACACTGGTGTCAACCTCTACAAAAATGTAGACAGGTTTTCCCAACCCATACTGACAACCAGGTCAACAGACATTCCAGAGCAGGGAATAAATTAAGGGAGGAATGACGAAACATTGATTTAAGTCACCATCGAAGTACCAAGGAAATCTACTAGAAAATTATGAGGATCAGAAACAGGGAGATCAAATAAAAAAATGTTCATTCATTCACTTGTTACAATTGTGTATTACACCTTTCAGGGCAATACCAGGAACAATCTGTGTTTTTCCATCTGTAACATCACCTAAAAATCCTGTTTGCTGTGCCATGTATTTAGGGCCACTGCCTTTCAGTCCAAGTTTTCTCCTGAATGTTTCAACATTTACTACCCACCTGGCTTGATCACCAGCAAGGTTCCTTTTCCTAATGTCAGCTTGTATGCTTCTCCACCCCCATAATTCACACAACCCAGGAAACCTTTGCAAGAACCCCTTTGACCTTGGTTACAGTTATCTCCTTACAGGTTTCAGTGGCACATTGTGACCCTGTCTAGACCTTAGAGCTACACAGACAGTTGCAAAAGCAATGTGAACCTTCTAACTCTATTACTTCAGGATTCATATACTCTCACTTCCTTAGATATGCGGTAGCAAGAGTGAGCATTAAGCATGGTCTTGTAGCTGCGACAGCTCGGCAAATCTGGATTCAAGTCCCAGTTGCGAACAGAATCCACTTGCAATATTTATGGATAATACAGTATCTGTACATCAGACAAAACAGCTAAAAGGCAGTCCAATTCCCATTCCAACACTTATATTAAAAATATTGTAAGTATACTGTTCCTTGGTGGGATTCTGCTACAAGCAAAGACCAGCTAAAATGGTGATAGTCACCAAAAGTGGTTATTTTCTAAATCATAGAATCATAGAATCATAGAATAGTTTGGGTTGGAAGGGACCTTTAAAGGTCATCTAGTCCAAACCCCCTGCAAGGAGCAGGGACATCTTCAACTAGATCAGGTTGCTCAAAGCCCCATCCAACCCGACCTTGAATGTTTCCAGGGATGGGGCACCTACCACCTCTCTGGGCAACCTGTTCCAGTGTCTCACCACCCTCATCGTAAAAAATTTCTTCCTTATATCTAGCCTGAATCTACCCTTTTTCAGTTTAAAACCATTCCCCCTTGTCCTGTTGCAACAGGCCCTGCTAAAAATTCTGTCCCCATCTTTCTTATAAGCCCCCTTTAAGTACTGAAAGGCCACAATAAGGTCTCCCCAGAGCCTTCTCCAAGCTGAATAATCCAACTCCCTCAACCTTTCCTTACAGAAGAGGTGTTCCATCTCTCTGATCATCTCACGGCCCTCCTCTGGACCCGCTCCAACAGGTCCATGTCTTTCCTGTGCTGAGGGCTCCAGAGCTGGACACAGCACTGCAGGTGGGGTCTCACCAGAGCAGAGTAGAGGGGCAGAATCACCTCCCTTGACCTGCTGGCCACGCTTCTTTTGATGCAGCCCAGGATACGGTTGCCCTTCTGGGCTGTGGGTGCACATTGTCGGCTCATGTCCAGCAATTTAAATATTATAGCCATTCTTGTATTTCAATGCATTTTCATCTGACTTATCCATGACTCTGCTTGAGGCCAATGGAAGTGGCATGGATTTACCCTTAGGAGAGAACAAATCCACATGACTTACTTGACAGAAGAGCACAAACAGGCTTTGTCTTAGCTTATCACAAGAATGCAGTTGATGGAAGAGCACTGAAAGCACATGCCTGCCTGCAGCTGCCTTAAGGAAGACTGCTTGGACAGCTGCCGAGGAATAAATTCCACTGGTTAAGGTGAGACCTCAGGCTACTATGCCTTTGACAGCTGCCATTTCCCAGATCTTGGTGTGTATCCACAACAATCTTGCAAATTAGGAAAAAAATCAGGATAAATGTACCTGGTGAAATCAGAAGTTTTATCTCAGATCCAAATGTGACTTTATAACTACTTCCACAGTCATACAATAGCACAGGCCTCTACAATGTCCAGAGTGGTATTGAACGGAACATTCAACAATGAAATACCCCACCAAAAGAAATCCTATTTATCTCTATGATTAGACAGATCCATCTATCTAGGACTTTTCTTCCAACTGACTTTCATGTGGTGTTTTGCATCTTTCAGACTCCCAAACACCTGTTTCTTAATATTCCCCTCCATCATATTTGTCCCATTGCTTCCAGAAAGCCCCTGCACCACAAGTTCTATTCTTCATCTCATTCTTTGTTTATTTAGTCTGCCAGTCAGATTACTCTCTCAAAAATTAGTTTATTTACTGTTACTTCACAGCTCACCTAGTGATTGATGGCGTAGTACAGCCTCCATCATCCCATTCTCTTGGATTTGCCATCTGAATTAGTCAAGAGTGATTCCAGAGCAAATTTGCCATTTAGCTTTTAAATAGAAAGCACACTTTTTGGTATGCAATTTCTTTGTGGCAGGGAGACCATTGCTTATTCTGCCATTAAACACTGAGGTTTCAGTATGCATTCGGGAAGCTTTTAGGTTCTACAGTGTGACCAGAGCGAGATCTGGAGCAGTTGCATAAGACGTGACCATAATGGTAAACGTGGGGACGTGTACATGAACTCAGGCAGAGCCTTCATTTATAGCTCCTTTAGCTTGCTGATTGCTCCATATAAACTTGAGATTCTTATTTTTCTCAGAAGTTTTTGAACAGGGTCAGGAGGGTCATTTGAAA
>NW_009209976.1:17586-19350 GCF_000690835.1 Fulmarus glacialis
TCCCTACAGGTTATCAGAATGAATAGTTTCTTTATATTGCTGTGTTTTTTAATTTTCAGAATAAAATTGTTTTGAAATTATCTTAACAACCACTACCATTTTAAGAAATGGAAGCATTACTTTCCAAGAGTAAACCCAAAGCATTTAGATACTAAATGCTTCTAAAAATATTCTTAAGAAATTTGGAAAAATTGATACATTTACAAAAAATATCGGTGTCTCAGGATCTGCCTTATTTTCTTTCCCTTTTCCAAAGAGTTTCAGACAAGACAAGAGGTGTAGGGTTTTGGGGTGATTTTTTTTCAGACACTTGTTGCAGCAACTGTCAAAGCACAAATTTTTTCATGCTTTTTTGCTCAGAGAAAATGGCCAGGGTCACCTTTCCATCTTTCCACAAAAGTCATTCAGTAATGAACTTGGCTTCTTGATGTCTTTCCCCTCTGCCTGCTATTCCACCCCTAGCTTTTAAGACTTGTCACACTGTTCTCCAACAGTTTCAGAGCTTCACTTCTATTGTGCTCCAAGCTTCACATGGATGTTGAAGGCCAAGGTAATTTCACAGTACTCAACTAGTTGGCTGTGATTACAAACTTGGTATCATTCTCAAGGATAAGCTTGCTTCCTGAGCTTCCAGTATTTATATAATGCTTCACCCACTCCCTAGCATTACAGCTTTATTGAGGATCTCCGATGCAAAGACCCAATATGTGCTTATGTTTTGCATCCACACGCAATTAGGAGTCTTGTTATCTTAAAATACTAGCATCCACATACTAGAAAAGTCCTTTTTAACTGCTACAGCTTTATGAGACTAATCTCACCACTCTGCATTTTGCTAGTCCATGCTAGCCTTCACCATTTCCTTTTACGTGCTAGCTACATGAGGATTTTTGATTTAGGAGCCCACTTCCTGTTGACTTTCCAAGAAAAATCCTCTTGCATAAAAATTCTGCTATGTTCATCATCAGGAATAGGGAGGGGAAAATATATATGCAGCCACAGAAATCACTTGCCTTTATACCAGCTGAAAATTTATAGTCCTATTCCTAATATATTTTGGAGTGACAAAATAGGCAAAATAACTTGCAAAGTGAAAGAAGTACTTCCAAGAGGAATCACATCTGAGAAGTCAGACATACCTGGAGAGACTGTGAGTTTGGTTCCAGCTCCAAATGTAACCTTGCCATAACTTGCAGTATTACACTGTGACACTATGCTTTGCAAAATGGTGCACTAGTATGCACATAGGCTGGACTAAGACTTGAGAACATGGCAATGCAAGATTCTTATTGCAATAATCTAACCAAAGTTATTGGCCGTCTCCTCAGCACATATAGTGAAATAAACACTTCCTTCAGCCACATTCCTCTGCCTGCTTAATCATTCCTGACACTCACTAGTCTAGCTATTGTCCACCACCTGGTTAGTCATCTGTTTATTCTTTCCTCTGTCTCCACACAATAGCAGCATCTGTCAATCAGTGTGTGCATATACAACTTTCCAGACATTGTTTAGAAGCTTTCTGACTGCTGCTGTTAAGTCTCGCCAGTCTGCTACTTGTCTGCTCTGTTCCCTTTCAATGTCCACCCTCCGTTGCAGGCTGCACGTCGTGTTGTATTAATTAATACTTGTTGGGTTCCACTCTGAGGGGGGGTGCCACTACCAAACATGAGCTTGTATCATGCCCCGAGGTCTGCACAGTGGTTCAGCACACAACAGAAATCTCCCTTCCATCCTCTCCAGAACAAGGTCATCCACAACAGC
>NW_009209976.1:19388-19650 GCF_000690835.1 Fulmarus glacialis
AAGCACTCTGTAAGTGCAATATATATATATAGGCCATTTTCAATTATCCAGAGCCATAGACAACCTGAGTTGCCGTAGATAGCAGAAGAACCTGAATAGCATGATTATCGTGAGAAGGGCTGAAAAGAATAATACAGAAACATCAAATACCAGAAACTGAATTCAAGCCATGCATTCATAGAAGTTTGCATCTCAGCTAGTAAATGGAAAAACAACAACAACAAAAACCTGAGTTTCTTAGGTGTGAGTATATACTCACAAT
>NW_009209977.1:0-11600 GCF_000690835.1 Fulmarus glacialis
TCGCCGGCCGCTGCAGCAGTACCGCCCACCCCTGCACTGCGAGGATCCGGGTTGCTGCGGCAAGCCCCGGAGGCGAGTGGAGCAGTGCCCCGTGGAGGATGCCTGTCCCCCCGTGATACTGCGTCCCCAGCCGCTGCAGCATCGCTGCCCCTGCATCCCGTGCTGCCGCCCACCCGTCCAGCACTACTGCCCGGCCCCTCTGCCCCTGCCGCTGCATCCCGGCCAGCACCAGCAAAAGCAGGTCCCTCTCTTGCCACCCTGCCTGCAGAAGAAATGAGCACGGGGCCAGCGAGGCGCGGAGACCCCTCCCCGGCATGTGCCCGCACGCCGCTCGGCGTGGGGGATGCTTCGCTCCTCGCCCAAACCGCTGATGCTCCCACCTCCGCTTTCGGCACGATGCAATGCCACCGTGGCTGACGGCTCGCTGCTGCTCTTTGCACATTGGATCCAGGGTCCGCAGTCCCCTGCGTGACCCCAGCACCGACACTTTAAATTCTCATGGTCCTCCCCTGCCAGGGAATAGGCTTTAATCATCCAAACCCCACTTTGCTCTTCCTCAGGGTAGAGCAGCCGTTTCTTCCCTCTTCTGAGAAGGTGAGAAGCCTGGGGGATGGAGAAACCAAACGGAGAGAGCCTGAATAAGGACGGGGAAACAGCCTGCCATGGATTCACCTTCTCCCATGGTTTCAGTGGACTGTGATTTCAAGGTTGTTCGAAAATAGAGAGAGGACTGTACTGGGAAAAAAGTACACGCTGTGACTGCAGGAACATCAAGAACTCCTGCAATTTTATTTTCTCCCTGTGTATTCAAGAATAAAGTTGAAAAAATTTAGTTGACACTTGGTTCCTTTTTTTTTTACCCCCAAAAATATCACCGACATCACAATGAGAAGACGTTAAAAGACATCAAAATTCTCACAAGGAAACTTGTAAATTTAAAATCAAAATTAGAGTTCACACATGAGAATTTCAGCTCTGGCTGTAGCGGTTTCACCAGGCTGAACTCCATCTGCCTGCTGTAAAACCCTCTCCACTGTGGTTACCCACCGCAGGACCATCGGACAGACTTCACTGTGGTCCATCGGCAAGTGATCTAGGTACAAATAGTTTGCTCTATAATGTGTGCCATCATCTTCATTAGCTAGATAGTAACACTGCACCGGGAGGCCATCCATCACATAAATGTTAATCACGATAATAAGCGCATGCCCCAGCACGTGAGGTGTGTCTGTGCATACCACGAACGGCTTTCACGCGCTCCAGGAGGATACAGGCCAGGCTCTTCTCCTGCAGCTCCCCACTGCCCGGCTCCTGCAGGCACGCTGGTAACATGCTCTTTCTCTCTCACTTTGCCAGAAAAGCCTTCCTGTAGGTGCATTAAAATATATATTGTTGTTTCTTTGTATTGCCTAAGCATAGCCCCAGTGTGTCCTCACAGCCGCTAGCAACCACCAAGGAAAACCAGAAAGAAAAAAAGAAATTCATTCTTGTTTTCTTAACGCAGAAAACCACAGCAATTTCTTTTTCTCATGTCTAATTTTAACCAAACGAAAAACCACTTACATGTGAACTTTAACTTCAGAGATCCCTTAATTTATTAGCTATTTTCTTCCCAGCATCTTCTCACTGAAGCCAGTTCCCAGGCACCGTCCCGGCGCGGTGCCCGAAGGGCTGACTCAGAGCCCACAGACCAAGGGCCAGCTTAGCCCTCACGCCGGCGCTTCCAGGTCAGCTTTGGTCCATCTTTCCTTCCGAGCTGCTTTTCGCCAGCCGCCCCAGCCCTGCCATCCCCGTTAGTGCAGCCCAGCCACAGCACCATTTCTGCAGCCTGCCCAGGTCCCATCCTCCAGCAGTTTCAGCCGCTCACCCCAACTCGGTGCCACCTGTACATTTGCCAAGTCCACCCCGTTATCCAGGGCATTAATGAAGATGTTAAACAGCACCAGCACCACTATCAGCCAGTTTTTCGCCCACCGTGTAGTTTGCCCATCCAGTCCATACCACTACCAGTTTAACTACAAGGCTGCCGTGGGAGACTGTGCCAAAAGCCTTGCAAAAGTTGAGGTAGCACCATCCATTGTGCTCCACCATCCACAGAGCCAGCCTCTTCATCACCGAAACCCATCAGCACGATTTGCTTTTGGTGACTCTGAGCTGGCTCTTCCCAATCACCTGTTTGTGCTTCAGGCACCTGGAAATGCTCCTCATGGGTAGCAGAAGGGGAAGACCGGGACGTTAGCACTGTGCACATCACGGCTCCTGACTCATAGGTCACCGGTCAGCCTCCACTCAGTGTCTCGGTCCTCTGAAGATGGTGAATAAGTACATTATTACCTGCCTCACATAACCGATGTGTGGCTTAAACGATGTGAGTCCTTTATGTGCACCACTTGGTAACTACATTATAATTAAGAGATACTTATCGGGAATCATGAGTCAAGCAGAACATGCCAAGCGCTGGGAACACCATCCAAATGGAGGAGATGTTTTGCTAATAAATAATTTAGTCCTCGTTCCTGCAGCGTGTTTCATTTATAAGGGGAAGACTTGGAACCATATAAAAGGCCTCCGTCCCTTTGCCTCTCACAATCTGCTCTCCTGGTCAGCGTCTGTCTTCCCTCGTGAATTGGGTAAGACATATCCTGGAGCAGCCAGGTTCATTTTTGGGTGGGTGTCTGGATTCAGGAGGTCATGGACCTGGCACGCTTGCACTGTCCTTCAGACCATGCTCTACACACAAGGGCTGGAGGATGGTGGGCTAAGCCAAGAAAGAAGCTATTGGGGGACTTGGGTATGGGATCTACAGCAATGCCACTATGTGCTGCAATGCCTTATGGTTGTTTCTGTTCTTGGAGGGGAAAAAAATCAAGGGTTTGGACATAATATGACCAGTAAGAATTTCCTTTAGATCCAGGCTTTCAGGACAAGCAAGGTTGACCTATGAATGGCTCACTAAAGCAGCTCTATGGGAAATTAAATGAAAACAGAGGAAATGGCAATGCAAGCCTATCTGGCCGTGTGTTTTTCAGGTTTTTCCCTGCAATTCAAACATGATATACTCTTCTGGAAGAGAATCGTACTTCAACTTGAACTCAACCTGGTATGATCCCTCGGGGTCCTGGCTGGACACCCGGCGCACACCCTTCCGCTACGGCTACAACACCTGCTCCTCAGGGTGCGACGGCGAAGGCGTTGAAGGCATGAGAGGGCATAACTACCGGCATTACGGCTATCGGCAGCCAGTCTGCTCCGAGAGATACCACGGCTATGCCGCGGCTGATTCGTGCCACGGAGGCGGGGGCTCAAGCTGTGTCAGGAGGCCCACGTACAGCTATGGGTCATCGGGGGGATGCCACAGCTACGGGAGGTCGGTCTGCTCCGAGAGATGCCACGGGTCCTCAGGTTCGTGCCACGGAGGTGGTTCGAGCTGTGTCAGGAGGCCCACGTACAGCTATGGGTCATCGGGGGGATGCCACAGCTACGGGAGGTCAGTCTGCTCCGAGAGAGGCCACGGATCAGGGTATCAGGGGGGGAAGCCGTGTTACAGCAAGCCAATTCAGCACGTCCCGCAGTGCTGCCCGGTGCAGACCTGTCCCCCTCCGGTGCAGCAAGGCTGCGTGCCCGTGGCAAAGTGCATCCCAAGCCAGCAGCAAAAGCAGGTCTGCAAAGTGCCAACCCGGAAGATAAAGTAGAGGACGTGAGGAGCGGGGATGAATGAGAGAAACTTCTCACTCTTGCAATGTTACCTCAACGGTCAGCATGTCCCGTGTTGCTCATGGATCTCCACTCTTCCTGTCATTCTGCTTGTAACATGCTTTGAAGGTGTAACCCACTATCTCTGCGAAATATTACGTGCTATTCACCTCCTTATTTCACAGCAGATGTGGAGGCAATAAAAAATTATGTTTCATAAACCCTTTGCATAAGTGTTTTCCACTTCACCCCTTTGAATTGCTTCTGTTCCTTCTTGTGGCCAAAGCCGGTGTTTGCAGCATCCCCGTTCACCCTCACATCGAGGTTCCTGGTTGATCCAACCTGGTGTCTTTTTACTCCTACTCCAGACAACTTCCTCGTTGAGAAGGAACTAACAGTTTTCATCATGGACTCTTTATGCAACCCAGCGATTAAATACTAATATACTAATGTAAAAAAACCCCACACACTTCATCAGAGAGGTGAAAATGAGAGGGTCTGCTTGGGACATCATTTCATTCACTGACGAGGCAATGGGTGCAGTTTGACTTGTATCAGAAGCCTCCAAAATAAGCCCTGGGAAAAAAGTCAGGAAGAGGATTCAGGAATAGGAATGGCACAGCTAGTGCTGAGCAAGAGAGATGCTGAAGCTGATGGAAGAGAAATGCTATGGTCCATGGTCCATTAGACCTTCGGAGATCCCAATCATGAGAGATCTTGTCTCACCCCAAGGGCGGCAGCTCCTGCAGGATCTACGTGTCTTCGGCAGCCGATGCTCAGTGATGCTCGGTGCCGCTCTGACAGCTGAGAGATGTTAGGAAAGGCCAGGGAGGGGTGAGAGCTCTCAGAGCTGAAGACTTTGACCCAGGGAGAAATGGGGATCATCTGGCCAGGAATACATGTCAAATGGAAATTAGAAACGGGTTTGTAGACATCACGGGGGCACTTGGCTGGACCCTCTCTCTCTAATGGAGCAAAAGGTCCCAAGCTCTTTCTAAGACTGAAGGTTAGAAGAGGAATCCTTGTAAGGTTAGAAGAGGAATTACCTGGGAGGATTGTTGCAGCAAAGCAGGGATCTGGAGTCAGTGACTCACAGCATCATGTCCCAGGTGGCTCCTCGCACCTCACCCAGCCCAGGCGAGAGCCTCCATCGTCTCCATCTCCCAGTGTCCTGCCTGCCCCAGCCTGCAGGATGTGACACATTGCAGAATCAGCCGCTTCACAACATTAATGGTGGAGATTTCTCCTGCAGCACAATCTGGATAAGGAAAAGAAGTAAAAACAGGTACGGGGTGCACCTTCCTGGGATGGAGGTTTTGTAGGTGGACACACGGGGGCTGCCGACATGCTCTGCCCTGACGCTGCAGCAAGCCTTCCTTGCCAACCTCTTCCTCACCCCTGTGAAGAGGCCGATGCCAACGTGCATTACAGAGCACACAGTTCCCATCCCAAGCACGGCTCGGTGGGGTGGCCCAGCCCTGGGGCAGCCCAAATGCCCACCCCATGGGCTGTGCGGTGGGCTGCAATGGCTCAGCTACCCCAGAACAGGCAACACTGCTTCTGCAAGCCTCGGGGACCTCTGTGGAAAGAAAGGTGCCAGCAAAACTATCAAAGCAAAGGATGGGCTGTGGCAAAGGCATCCAAATCCCCTTTCAAATCCCCTCTGAAGCTTGCTGGGCTGTGGAAGAGAGGGCTGGAGGAGACCTCAGGAGGGCAGCTCCCGCTTCCCACACCCCAGGGCAGGAGTTGCTCTGCTTAAGCTATTTTGACATAGACTTATCTAACCTCTAATGAGAGGGATTTCACATGAGCAATCCCTGTCTGAAACAAAAGAGAAATCTTCTTTGTGTTTAAATCACTTCTCAGGGATTTGGAGTTTTGAACCTGTACCTGGGGTGTCCCCCAGATCCTTCTAAAATCTTGGGTTTTTTCTGTGCTTCATTTATCTTCTTCATAAATAGAAAACCGATAACTGACATACAGAAGAATCATGACCACGTATAAGCCCCCCAGAAACCATGATCCAAACTGGGGAACAAACCATCTCCTGAGACTTGTATTAGGACAACTGCAAAGGCAATCCCTTCCATAAAACCAACAAATGACCCAAAGAAAAAAACTGCCATCCACTCAGGATAGGATCAAGGGGTGCAGGGAAGTCTTTCCCAAAGACTAGGAGCTTTGCAGGAGATATGTGGGGCTCAGAGACCCGCTATAGGGTCCATACGGTCCTATCTTGTACATGGGTCCAGGTCTCTGACACCCATGAGCATCCTCCCCATTAGGCCATGCTCAGGTGGATGTCTCTATTGCCGAGGGAGATGATAAACATGTTTGTCACCATCCACGTGATCTAAGGTGTAATTAGTGAATCGTGAATAATATTTCACAAGAATTTTCGGTCTTCTGACGTTTGTGAAATATCCCCACACACATTCTGATTTCCTCATGTATCAATTCGTTTAAGTGATTCAGCACCATTGGTTAGCAATGAATCTCCTTGACTCTGTATTTTATTTTAATTCAATCTGTGCTATTATTAATATTACAGTGGCCTCTAGAGTCCTGGATGAGATCAGGCCTGGTGTGCTCTGTAGGCAGAAAGACATTTTTTTCCCCAAAGCAGAGTGTTAAGTCAACAGAGACACGGATCCCAATGTCCACCCCAATGTACTCGTGAGGACGGAGGGACAGAGGGAGGAAAGAGCTCAAGGAGTCACAACACTTCCCTCCCTACTTTTTTCTCCAATCGAAGTGTAATAAAGGTAACAAATAGCAGATATTTGGAACAATTATTGTGGGAATGGGACACTGTTGGAGACCTTTTGTCCTTCCGAGCCTCCTGCCTGCATGCTGTCTGTCTCCTATGAGGTTTTAAATTCCTTCTGTTTGGGTTAAAAGTCTCTCCTTCAGCAGAGAAAGGACTGACTTGAAATATTGCAACACTCCTTTTAGTGCTTCTTTGCTGTTTTACTCAGAAATAGGTTTCTCTTTGATGCTACTCCCTGGCCACGTCCCACCACCTGCGTTTGCCCACTCCCATCGTTCCGACCGGACACGTCCAGCAGGAGTTTGCTTCAAAGTCTCGCACACCTACACCCCAAACCCAAACCCAAACCCCAGTGACAGCTTTAGAGCCCAGAGGCGACTCAGCTCCTTTTGTAACCCCCCAGGGCAGAGCCCCATCTCCCCGGCAGCGGCGGACGGCCAATGCTGGCCCCCGGGACTCGGCAGAGGATGCTCACACTCCTTTTTTCAGGGCATAGACCAGCCCCGGGCTCTGTGATCACCTTCTGCCGCCACATCATGTGCTCATACCTGCATCCTTAATTCCCTTTGTCTCCTTCGCCCACTCACAACCTAGATTTTTTTCCCAAGCTGCCCAAACACACTCATTTTTCGTACACGCCACCATGGCCTTATTTGTTCTCTTTCAAGCCTCTCTTATTTTCTGGATCCCTTTGCAAGTCAGTCAACCAGCCCACCCCGCTATCCCACCTTCCCATCCGCTGACATTTTTGCATTGCCGACTTGGGCTCATGGCATTAGGCACAAGAAGCAGGTAAATGCTTAAGTCAAAGGCAGCAAGACTATCCAGAAATCTCCCCATCCCTGCGTGTGAACCACACCAGGCGTGGTTTGCAATTAACATTTTTATGGAGTAACAAGAGGAATGGCGATCCCAAAGGCAGGATATCAATCTGCTCATAACACCATGAGTCAAAAGAGCAGTGTAAAAACTCTCCAATTAGCAAAGTGTTCGGGGTGGTGAACAATCAAGTCCCTCCAGTGGGACCTCATCTTATTTCTGGATGTCCTATAAAAGACCTCGCACCCCATTTCTCCTCACTGTCTCAGTTTCACGTCTCCTCTCAAAAAAAGGAGTAAGTCCAGCTTGATCAAACTTTTGCACTTTTAATGATCACCAGTTTTGTCCTGATCCTGAGGTCTTGACTACTTGTCTTACACACCTCATCTCTGTGACTGCCTCTGGTCACAGTTGCTCAGTCCTTCTGCCTAGGTTGTCTTCGCCATCCATGTCTATACGTAAATAATAGAAAGCAACTAGGAAAACTTAAAACCTACTGGTTCAGATGGCTGAGGACAGGACTCTTCAGGTCTAGCTCTGGACTCTGTCTGGCCACCACTTCTCACTAATCACTAAGTGCTTTAACTTCTATCTTACATATTTGCTAAACGTAGAAGAGAAAGGAAAGACTTGGTCAAAGGAAGGTAGCACGGAGTCCTCTGTACAGGTCAGGGACCGCTATGGGCAGACGTGCATTACTAATTTTTCTCTCTTCTTTAAGAACCTGGCTTATAATGAGAATTTATTTTTTATACATAATCCCATCTAACTAGACATCTATTACTGCTAGCTGACAGACATCGCAGTGCCTCTTGCCTTTGCACCCATTCAAAGATTATAGTCTTTCCAGCAGGTCTGCAAAGATGTGCTCCCGCCAGGACAGAGACCAGTGCCACCGGCAAGAACGATCCTCATGCCACAGCAGTGGAGGGTGCCACGGGAGCAGCGGTGGATCCGGATGCCACGGGAGCAGTGGGGGATCCTGCCTTAGAAAGCCATAAGATTGCCAGCAGCAAATTTATCAAGTATCCTCAAAGATGAAGTGACCAGGACATTATCTGCGTGTTATACACATGCATGTCCTTGATCTTGTGCTGGGTTCAGATAGCTTTGAATGTGTCCTAGCAATCTTCAAAGAAAATGTCTCCTCTCCCTCCCCTGGCGAGTCCTGTACCTCTGATGAGCTTATCTGTGGGTGCTAAAATAAGCTGTGTACGTTCACCCTGGCGCAGTTTTCTCTGTAGCAGCTTGTGACTATATATGAGCCGTTACAATTCGGAGTTCATGAGAGTTTTGTTTTCATGATTTTTCTCTCACCTGGTATTTCATACCACAATTCAAGACACCTTGTGCTTGTTTAATAGCCCTGAAGTTACCCTGCCAGACACAGGCAATAGGGGTAGGCACTGCCACACTCTTCCCTATGGACTCCAAAGAAAAAGAGAAAGAATAAAGATTTCTAAATGCTGACATTTTAGGAGGCCATCTCAGGCCTATGCAGTGCAGGCAGCTCTCCTCTACGCCACCCTCCCACAGAGCTGGAGACCCAAACCCCCCCACCAAGACCCCACAGGCTGCATTGCACAAGCCCTCGGGGCCGGCTATGGGCACAACCGTGGGGCAGAAAAAGCCCTATAGGCAAAGGCACCCGTGATGGGGCAGAAACCCCTTTTTTTGCCATCTGGCCCCAAGGCGCCATCCTTGGGGCAGGTATCTCCACATGCTTGCGACAAACCCCCCAACAAGCCTTTCTAGAAACCCTCTGCCCGGCACTTCAAGAGCCCTGGGTCGAGCCAGGGGCGTTGCAAGATGCTAGTGTTACACAATGAACTGATAAATTTCTTCTCGGCTTGTAATTAAAATGAATTGTGTAATTTATTGGTCTGGTATTGACATTCATGAAATGGATGTTGCCCTGATAAGATTATTCTCGAGTGTGTCATCTTGATCAGCAATATCTGGCATTGCTGAAAAGGGTGCAGACAGCAGTTAACTCTCTGGACAGGCTGCCTGCTATCGGTGTAGGAATCATTTGAAAAGGCTGGTTGTGTGAGTCTTGGCATTTGCCTTAAGCCCCCATTGCAAACCCCATTTTCAAAGCATATTAAAGTGGACAGCCACAAAATTTAGAGGTTCCCAGGACTGCTGGCTGGGTGCTGCTGATCTTTAACAAACTCAGAACAATTAAAACATGAGGAACTGAATACAGCGCAATGTTGAGAGCCAAAAATTTGAGTCTTTTTTCACGGAGAGTATTTACCATATTTCTTCTGATGCCAGAACAAAACACAATTAAACAGAAATGATCAAACCTGGGTACAGTTTGCCCTGACACTGTTCTAGTTCATAATAACAATTAAGCAATACAAAAGAAGCATTTAGGTTGCGTACCTGATTCATTAACCCTGCCCTGTCCACCCGCCTTTCCAAAAATCCTCCGCGTTTCAGTAACAGCAAACGTGTCAGGTGTTTTTCAGGTTGCAGGAACCGCTCAGGACTTGCAAAGATTCAGGCCCCTGCATTCAAAGCAGGAGCTCACAAGAGGCTGGAGAGTCACCTCAGTGCCTGGCAGCTTGTTTAGTTTTCCAGCCGCTTCCCAAAGGATGCCGGGTCTCTCAAAGAGCATTAGCAAAGGCGGGATGGGGCTAAGCCTCCATCTCACTGTGGTCAGTGTCTGGGAATAACATAAAAACTTAATCAGCGTGGAGAAAGAGAAATAAAAGGCAGGAGAGGTGAACCATAAATACCAAATGCTCGAGCATCTCTATGGGCAAGTGAGATATTTTTCAGCCAGTGTTTTCCAAGCACTTTCGCACTGACAAAATCATAGCAGTTCCCTATTTCAGCTAGCAATACTGATTTTAGTCTTTTATTTGCTGCCTGTTTAATTACTGAAATGTCTTCCACAAGTAGTGGCAGAAAAAGGCAAAACAAGATCCATGGTCCTAAGCACTTCCTAGCCCACGCAGCAGAGGTACACGAAAGGTACAGGGAGTATCTCAAATTGTTGCCTGCAATTAGCTCTCACTGCAAACGTGGTACCTGGCCTGGCCTGAAAGCTCGTGTGGGTCTGTGCGTCCATCCGAATAACACTCAGATTTGTTATGAGCTAATTGGGGAGCGGGGAAAAGTGCTCCAAAAAGGATGTTCCTATAAGTTTGGAGAAAGTCGCGGGGGTCTGCCAGCTCCCCGCAACGTGACAGCCACCCTAGGCCAGCGTGCGTCACCGAAGGCAGCACCCACGGGAGCCTTCTCCTCCACGTGGCGGCACTGAAACCACTCACAACCTGGAAAAAAAACCACCGGTGCTGCCACTCCGGCATTACTCACGGGCTGAAAGTTAACCACATAATTACGTACCTCGCTAATCCTGGATCGCTACCTAGGGCAGGTCTTCCCCCTTCCAAAAATAAGAATCCCAACTGCTTTTGGTCTTCTCGCAACAGCAGGAAACTTTTGACCAACAAAAAAGTTTTACAGGGGCTGTCTTTTCTCTCTCTTCATCACTCCACCATATGTCAGCTGGTTTTAAAAGAAACAAGCCAACAGTGGTACCAGTCAAATTGCTGCTAAGGAAGAGTTGTCTACCGTGCCAAAGGCATTATCGGTACTTATAGGCACATCTCTGGGTTTATGGGCATTTGCAGGACTAGAGCACCTCAAGACATTTCCAAAGGATGGTGTGATTTAGGTATATGACATAATTCCTCCCCAAAAAAAACGCAAAGCGCTCCCCAGCTGTCATCAGCACCAAAAACAAACTGGAAAAGCTGTGGAAACCAGGGCCACCCACACTAACTCCCCCATTGGAGCTAAGCACAGGTAGAGCTGGCAATTAAATATTTCTGCGGCACAGGAAAGACGACCGATAACAGGCGGCGATACACGGCACGGATGAGGGGAGAGCTCTGAAAGAGGGGGGGGAAAAAAAAAAAAAAAAAAAAGGAAGAGCCATTGACGAATTAAATGAACGGGCAGACCTCTGCGACAGGGAGGTGCTTCGTTTCCAGATGGGGTGTTCAGAGAAGGTATAAAAGCGCTCCCGTGTTGGAAAGCCTCATTCCTTCCTTGCCCCTTTCGCTGCACGAGCATCTCGGGTAGGAGCGGCGATGCCGCGGGGCTTTGGGGCTTGGCGCAGCGTTCGACACTCTCTGGGCGGTGGATGGGTTCGGAGCGGGCTGAGCCCCGTGTCGTGTACTGGGTTGGGGCTCGCTCTGCGGGGGCCTGTGAGCAGGGAGGTGGGGTGAGGAGGGAGCGCAGAGGATGCCAGAAGAGAGCAGAGAGATTTGGACTTGGAAGGAGGTTCTGGGGTGTTGCT
>NW_009209978.1:0-16116 GCF_000690835.1 Fulmarus glacialis
CCATCTGGCCCCATAGACTTGTGAGCATCTGAGTCCTGAAGACTGCCGGGAGATTAAATGCAAGGAGAATATCGTTTCTTATCTATAGGATGAGATTCAATCTCATCTAACTACAGACTTCTGCAATACAGATATCTGTACTTAGCTAGATTTCTTTTGATCTTGCTGAAGAGAAATAGTCACTTCTAGGGTGTGATTCATCCAACCTATTTTGGTTTTGCTTTTTTTTTAGGAAAAGATTAGGTGACTCTATTGTAGCATTCTGAGCTGGGTGAAATGAGAGATTTTGCCCCCTAGGAATGAAGATATTTCAAGCTGTGTTCTTCTGTGGGAATTTTTTTTATGAATAATTTGAGTTTAAGCAGCCTACTGCTCTCTTCCTGTTTGAACTAGAACTTTCAAAGTGGGCTAACCATTTGAATCTGTAATGGTATGTTTTATAATAACCCATATTTGAGAATTTTGTGGTTAAAATCTGAACATGAAATACTATAGCTTGCCATCACATTAAAACTTCTCTCCTTCACTGAGTGTATTGGAGGTAATTTTCCCCACAGCAGCCCTCAGTGCTGTGCTGTGTACTGGTATCTAGAAAGATGTTGATAAAAACCAGAGATGGGAGTTTAGGGAGGTTAGCCATCTTTTGCTCAGGAACTGACTGCATGTCGGTCTATCCATGGGAGTTGATGAGTGACTGCCTTTGCATCACTTGTTTTGTTTGGTTTTCTTTCTCTCTTCTTGCACTTCTCCTTTGGTTATTATACAATTTTTACCTCAACCCACAAGTTTTCTTGCTTTTACTCTTCCTTTCCTCTTCCCCCGTCCCACTCTGGTGAGGGGAATGGAGGGGCAAGCGGGTGGCTGTTGTGGTGCTTGCTGCCTACCAGGGTTAACTCACATCATGCAAAAAAATTTTTCCCCTTTTTCATCTTTATCATAATTATCTAAGACATCTTAATTTCTGGCAGGAATTCCTTTGAGTGCTGATGACTGCTTCACTCTCAAAGTTTCTCAAGTTTGTATTTTGACAAACTTATTTCATTTTTCAGTTTATATCTTGACAAAATTATTTCATTTTTCAGCTATTTAGAATGAAAGCTGTCATTCATATATGTATGTGTGCACACATATGTATAAGATACAATTATTAAAGGACTCAAACTTGTAATAGAATGCTAAATGATGTTCAGATTACATTTTATTTTACTGACCATTGGACAATCAGAATTTTACATTTTGAATTCCTTAAAGCTAGGTGTATACCATGTTTCTTCCTATGGATACATTGGAACATGTCGTATCTTCAGGTATTTATTCGGTGTATTTGGATATGACTTCAGTATACAACCAGTGTACTGATGCCCAAATCTAAATTAATTTACCTTATGATTCCTGCTTACTTCTGGGTGGTTCCTATTGACTTCAGTGAACTTTGTTTTTCTCTGATAGCTTGCGCAGTAAAAAGTTATCAAGAACAATGTATCAATTTCAGTTTAGTGCATTGCTAGCTATTTTTTAAGATAATAGGTTAGGACAAAAAGAGGTGGTATGAATATATCCGCACTGTCCCTAAATGAATAGGTGGGAACACTTTGTGAACTTGAATACATTACATCAAATGAAATAAAAAGGCATATGAGTGCTCAAAGTTCATCCATTTTGTTCTGTCCTACTGTGGCACTGGCAACTCGTGTACACTAGTGCAGCACTATAGCTTCCCTTCAGGTTCGTGGTTCTGCATGCCAGATACATAGACCAAAGCGAAGCTGATGCGGTAAAGAGCATCACGGGATGCCTGTGTGTCTTTTCATAGCTGCAGCTTAGTACAGCATCGCCTTCTCTGAATCCAAGCCCATTGGGTTGGGGAAAAGGGAGCACTACTCCATGCAGCTGTACAGCTGTACTGTTCCTATTAAGTGTGTATCCATTCCTGCAGTGGAGAGGCCGTTGAAATTTTGCAAAAGTTGTACTTAAATCCCCTAGTCTGCTCTTGCAAATATCAGCTCTTATCCTTATTTTTGTTCATCCTCAACTTTTTTCCCCACCTTTGTTTATGTGCTGTCTCATTGTATATATTTTGGCCATGGCTAAAGCCCAGAATGGAGTCTTTCTTTTGCTTCTCTGCAATATGTCATATAAATATACGCTACATAGATTAATATATACACCAACTCAATTATGTTTATCATTTCTCGTTTCCTAACCAGGGTAACACTGTGATCTCCTTAGATTTTTTCTATTTCTGAGCTGGATATATTAGGAAAGAATGACCAAATGCTCATGTCTGTATCACAGTAATTTCTGATTATTACCAGAGGCGTGAGAGCTAGAGAGATGTTTCCTGGTGAGCAGACATGAGAGTTGAGAAGAGTTTAATTAACCAGTGTGGAGAAACTGCAGGAGGAGAAAATACATCTTGTGGCAGATAGAAAGTGAGCAGGATCAATTTGTTTATACTGGCAGTATCATCCACAGAGTATCACTGCTAACAGGGGAAAGGGCCACACTCATACTGAGAAGATTCATGAGTGGAGAGACCAAGAACACATGTATAGTACGGAGAAGAATGTTCACTTAAGACTGAGATGTTTCTGTGACCTTTAACAAAATCTTAAGACATTCTGAGATTTTTATATCACTGATGATGATTCTAGGTTGGTTAAAAAAAGCAGTAGGAGCAAAGAAACTCTGGGAATCTAGTATCTTGTTCATATGAAAATATATAGAATCATTAAAAAAGCAGGAGTTGGGAAGTTTAAATAAAGAAAATGAACAATAATGCACTAAATTAATCCAGGAAAAAAGGTAATGATTATCCCTTTACAAAGTGATGCAGCACTGTAAAATTTAGCTAAGTATTTTTTTCGATAACAGACATAGTTCTGTTTATCAGTATTACTTATTCTAGTAAAATGTACTATGGAAACCTGCATCCGGTGCAAAATTGCACTGTTTTTTTGCAGTTTCCGGTAGCTCTTAAGCAGAGCATCTATTTACTCACTAGCGTTAATATTAAAGATCTGAAACACAGTAAGCTCTTTAGGTAGGTATTTTTAATTAGGTAGCTAATTGATTAAAAATTGACCAGAGAAGGCTTTTGTCTGGGGAACTTACTGATCTATTCTTTATTCCCTGTCCAATAGCTAAACCCTATGACTAATAATAGGACTCTCAGATTAAATATTTTGAAGAAAGGGAGAAAAAACCAAAACATTTTCAGCAGTGAAACAAGCCAGTTCCTGACAGCCAGTAGATGTCATTCTATCTCTATTTTAGTGCCAGTTCCTACTGTTTTAATGATATTTTTCCAAATCACAAATTGCAGGTGGGAATGGGGGGAAACATTTATGTTTCACTTTCTTCTGATTAATGCGCAAGTTTATATCTTTCTTTTCAGTAATTTAAAGTGTCAGAGTGTGAAATTGGAACTTTTTGATGTAGCTGAGGCTGATAAGCTGTTGTCTTTCAGTCCCTCATCCATTAGTACTATTTTATTTATTTATTTGCTTGTACAAGGGATTTGTAAGCTTTGCGCTGTGCCTGATTTTCCTTTCTTTCCTTTCTTTTTTTCCTTACAATTTCCTTTTTCTTTCTGAGCAGGTTTGCTTGATGCTGTTCCTATAGTTCTTTTCCTATCACTTCTCAAGATGTCAAGGCCACATACAAGAAGAGGGTTGTAACCATAGGGAGACACATGGACTGCTGCCCAGAGTCACACAAGAGAACGGTCTGACAGCACATGGAAAGAGAGGTTTGATATTTGTTTTCTGAGTAACCATATTGTTAACTAGAACCCAAACACAAAGCCCTGCTGACAAATGTAGCAAATACAAAGAATTTAATCTACCATAAGGATTTTGCAGTCTTGCTAAGCTAAGCAGTTTGAAATTAGTAATTTCATTTCTGTCCACGAATACACAGTGACTGTCCTGAGAATGGTATGGGCAGAGGGGCAAAACATTGAGACTATGAGGAGACTGAATTGCACTACCTTTTTAATGAGCACAACAGCATGTTCTAGTGAAAGTAGGAGGAAACCAGACAAGCAATTCATTCTATAGCTGGAGTAGTTCAGGTGCCAGGACTATCAAGCTGACAGTTTTAAAAATACTGAAATGTTATTTTTGCTCTTTGGCAGCTGTTGTTTCACCTGGTCCTGTTCTGTCACATAGGGACCCCATGTGTTTTGTTAGCCATTGAGCTGAGGCAGATGCTCTCCAAAGTACATTAACTATGCTTCAGCACAGAACTCGCAATCCATGGTCTTAGAGGAGCAGTGAGTCTAGCCCTTGCTGTGTCAGAGCAAAAATATCTGATTTTCTGCAGAATCAATAACAAGCATGTGAACAGATGAAAGACAGGCCTAACAGGTGAACTTTAAGATGGGAGAATCTTAATTGGCTTTACAAAAGTAAGGTTTTAAATGAGGGTGGAAGAATACAGGAACTATATTATTTAAAACCTTTCTGCCTCACCTTTTCTCAAAGAGCTTACAATATATATTACCTTTGAACCCAAAATGTTAGGCTAAATGGCAGTCTTAGTATCTTGGCTTGGGTCTTATCAATGCTATTGCAGTTTCTCTCCTGGCAGTCACTGAAGTATAATCAGGTGGATGTGGTGGCATGAATTAATCTTCTGGTGCTCAGAAGTAATCCAATGTGCTTGTGTGTGTTCTGGGTAATATATGCAGGGAATAACAGTTACAAACTACTGGTCTGGGTCTGAGTGTTCCCATTGCACTTGGGGCTCTATGACAACACATGCTAGTTTCCCACATACATTATTAGTACCACACTAATATCACACCAGTACCACACCCTTACTGGAAAGAATTTGACACAGCGGAGTGGCATTTCCCCTGGATCTTGCAGTTGTGATCTGAGATAATTTTTCATCATTGTGAACTACCATCTCAAACAAATCGGGAATTAAAGCTAATAGGAATAGGTATACAGGGTGCAGTAAACCACAAGTCTGCACGCTACTGTGTGTCTTATTAGCATATTAATTATGTTAATGGCAAAAAATCACAGTAAAGTGCTACTGCAGTCGCAGAAGGAAAAAGAGTAACAAATCCATGGTCAGCAAGTGACAAAAAAACAAGGAAAAGGGTAACTAGCAAAATGTCTGTCTACTGAAGAATATCACAATCTTGGTACTGTTTGCATAGCTGAAAAAATCAGTTATATAAGCAAAGTAAACACTACTCACTTCTGCCTGTCTAAAGAGGAACAAACAAATAAAGGAGCTAAGTGTGATGGGGAAGTTAAAATGAACTGAAGAAAATAAAGTTACTATGAATAGAAGGAATCAAGTGTTAGTTTAAATCTATCTTGTACAGCTACAAGAAAGAGCGTGGAAACGAATCACTCACAATCTGACAAGGAAATAAGAAAAAGGCTCAGGAAACAGGGGTTGTGGCAAAGGGTCTAAAGGACCAAAGATGTTAAAGCTCAGTTGGTTGGTCAGAGGACAAAGCTTTTGTTGTTTTGCGGTATGCATCTCTATACCTTTTGCTGAATTCTGAGCATTTTTACTTACAGCACCAAAAATAATGAAATTTCATTTTACCTTTTAAGCTGTGACTCACTTCACTAAAGGGTCATTGCCCAGACAGTCTGAATGTGCCCAGCAGACAGAGAATACCAAAAGGGAATAAAAATTTACATCATGTCTGTGTCGTGACAAAAGAAAATGTAAAGTTCTCAGCTTCTCAGGGAGGTGCTAATAGAGATCCTTTCAATCTGTGCCAAAAGAACATTATTCAAAATTCATACTAGGATGTGATTTGTGACTGACAAAATCTTTAGTATTGAGTATGTCTACTCATTGGCATGCTGTATCCCATTGCTGCATGGATTTAAAAAAAGGCTGAAAGAAGAAAAGGTTGAGAAGAGCAAGGAAAGGTCTGCAAGGTGCAAAGCAAAGAAGGGGAGCCTCTAATAATTTCCTAATTCCTCCTCTTTTCACCCACATGAATCATGCCATGCAACACTGAATTTGTGTGTAGACTCAGGGATAAGGGAAGGGAAGACATGCAGGTATTTTTGCTTTAATCTGTCATCCAACCCCATTAAAAAAGCAGGATAAATTGGATTCACAGAAATTGGCACAGTCTGACTGTGATGGTATTAGAGCAGTCTTTAGTGAAAAATATAAGAACTAGGTGCTTAGAGAGAGGATGACTGTTCCGCTGCTTTTTCACAAAATTGTGAACCTGGCAGCACAGCAGGCCCCATCCTCTTCACATTGCACCTCCTGCATTCCCCGGTTCTAAGGACCATCAGGACATCAGTGTTAAAGATGTGTCTGCTCCACGTACCCATGGGTCAGCTCAGTCTGAAACACTTAAAAGGGAAGGAAAAAAAGACCTGCAGTAGACTTCCTCAGAAAGCTGTTTTCCTGCAGAATCTGCTGTGCAGGGGTTTCTTTTACTTCTGACAAGAGGCCACAGGGATAGAAAGAGGCTGGCTAGAGGGGCTGCTGCTCCTCTTACCCCTTTCTCTCTTTGAGTTTTCATTGAACTTACACTGAAGTGGACTTCACAGGTTTTCAGATATGCCCAATTTGTTCTCTTCTGTACATGTGGGAGTGTAGGCAATATTTCTAGATTATAACAACTTATTAATGCATACCACTCTGTACTTCAATAATTGTGTCTGATGATTCTGTTAAAGGAAAAAATGTCAATTACAATAAATAGGTTTTGGTTTGCCCATTTCTTTTATGAGGAGAAATACAGTAGCCTTCTGAGGTTCTTTCATTTTTTAGCTATGTTTTTTTGCTATGTATAAGTAACCTGAAGAAATGACACCATTTACATGCTCAATTAAAAAAAAAAGAAAAAAAGCATATAAAATTATCTGTCTTCTAGTCTTGGTCACAGGCTAGTTGTGGATATAAGAACATTCTGTATAGAATAAAATACCTGTAAAGGACCAGTAGCTATTCAAAATCACTCTGCTTCGAATAAGCAACAGAAAGGTCACACTTGAGATAATAAATATTCATGTAATTAGGTTATATGCAGCTACACAGAATACAATAGCACCAATCACCATAAGTGATTGGAGTGTTTTCATCATATTCAGTGATGAATGAGAGACGAAGAATATTGCCAAGTGGAATGTGTTCTTTGAATACTCCATGGTAGTTGTTAAGAGTGGCTGTTCAGACTGTTGGGATCATTTAAATCTGTTTGCCAAACCTTTGCTTTCTTCTTGTACTTCTTGGCAAAGCATGGGTGAAGTTGCTCCCATTCAGCAGCTTTTTACATCCTTTTGGTATTAGAAAAGATATCTGTACGTGGCACAATACAACAGAGCACTGATCTGCTTTTACAGTTTTCATTATAGAAACAAGTCAGATAAATTAGTCACAACTTTTCCTTGTGCACACAGTGATGCTATCTGTATTCCTCGCCTTTCTTCCTTTTTTGTAAAGGTAAAGGCATTAGTGCTAGTATCTTGCCTAAGTTCCATTTTAAATTATTACTTTCTGCTTCCTAAATTCCTTCTGAAGTTTCAGCCGGATTCAGCACTCATCTTCATCTCTAGTCCTAAACCATTGTGTCATGTGTAACAGTGAACAGCAACATCTGTCCAAATGATCTCTGATTTGTAGTGATGCTGGTTTCTAACGTATAGGTTACAAAATACAACATTATTATTCCCTACTTGTATTCATTTATCTTACACTGCATTACTATAGTTTAAGCTGCAAGCTCAGCTCGGCAGGCAAGATACCATCCAGGGAGGTGGACAGTCCCATGGGGCTCTCCCTACATTTACGTTGTCTGAGGAAAAGCCTGATGTTCAGCACTTGGAATGACAGGAAGTTTTGCCTAAAACAGCTAATTTGCTTATCAGCTTGCAATGCAAAATTGCAAGTATTTTATAGAAGAAAAAATCCTGAGCAAGGGGATTTGGTAGACATGTTCAAACATGCCTAAAAATACAGCAAAAATGAAATACTTTACATAAATATACAGCTGTTCCTTCTTGGGATGAAAAGAGGTGTGTTCTATCCAAGGCAGTCTGCTGCAAGTGGACATTACTGCAGGAGTTATTACATTATTGCTTATATTATGGCTGTGTTAAACTCTGCTTTAATGTGTAAAAGAACACCTGAGAATCTGGGACCTGGATTTTATTATCCCTCTTGGTACCTGTTTTCTAGACAGAAATGCTGCGTTACAAGAAGCTGCATATGAGGTACGTTAGTTATCTATCTGCAGTCAGGAATCAGACTAAGGGCAGAAGGAATCAGGCCCTCAGTGCAGCACTGCACGTACTGCGTATGTTGTCCTGTCATCTAGAAGTAGTCTAATTGTGGCAGTCGAAGGCTGTTTACAGTGCTCTAACAGATAAAAAATCCACCAGAATCAGGAGGGCACAAAGGAAGTTTATATATTGTGTTTCAAACACATCATGACTGAGATCTGACACTTTGCCCACGAAGCGCAAGAGGATGAGGGCTGTGATCCAAGTAGGAAAGTGAAGGAATTGGTAACAGGATTGCAAAGGAGGTTTTGAACAGACCAGGCAATGACTAAGCACTTGTGCCTGCTCAGGCAGACTTGCCATCATTGCAGGGAGTGGGGGGATCAAATGGGTCACCTCTGAAAGGTTTGAAGAGAGAAGATATATGACTCGTTGTGATTGCCTTCAGCACATACAGCATTTATAAAAGCCATGAAAAAAATTATGTTTTGGTATATTGGACATGAATAAGCTCAATTTAAAAAGTTTCTCATCAGGGACAATGAAAAACGTTAAATGAGATCGAGATTTTTCATATTCACCTATCTAGAGGCAGTAATACCGTTCAATTTCATCTTGTTCTACAATGCGGGAATATGAATAAATTCTACTTTCTGCTTCAAGGTGAGAGACTGTTGACTTGGATGAAATCTTGAGCTATTTTTATAGAGAAATTTCCATCCATAACTGTGTTGATTTCCAGTTAGAATCAGATTATAGCTTCTTTCATTGTTTTCTGCTGTCGGAAGTGTGAATGAATTTAAAATCTCCAGTGATTATTTCTTCTCATTTAGTGCTTGTTTATTTTCTTAAAAGCAAAGCAGAATGAGAAACCATGAAATACATCAGCATGCATATTTAATTCAAAGACTACTTACTCCTGCTTGGCTAAAACTAATAGAGCACAGAATATACTAAGAAAAGATTTCTTTCTATATTGTTCTCATGCTGAATTTTCATTAAGATTTAATCAAAAATCCATTAGAATCCCCCTGTCTCATCCTCAATAACTGCAACAAGGGCTGTTCTTCCAGGGGCCCAGAAAGTCTGCTGTTTGTTAAGGAGATCAAATTCAACCTGCTAAGAAAGAGTTTATCAGGGTGTTTACTCTTTTTTCTCTGTCCTTCTTGAATGACCTGATCTGTTAGTTTTGTTATATTTTAGCTTGTTTTAACTAAATTTGTATTTTGTTTGCAATTATATGTGTAATTATTATTTTTTAGATTATCTTGAAAATAACGAAACTGAGGTTCTCAGGCAGGGAATTTGATTTTAGGATGGAAACCTAATCATCAGTTGTTACTTAATGGTATTTCGTGCCTATGGAATCCAGTTCATAGAGAAAAGGATAAGACTGAGTGTTTGGGAATGTTTCTTATACAGCAACCTTTGCACTACTATACGGAATTAGAAACCCCAGCAGGATCTGTGCGGTGAGAGTACCATAAAATTTGGCTAGATGATGATGAATAAATCATAAATAATAAAGATGAATATATAGGGCATTTCCATTACCACAAAGGTATGTAATAAATGTCTTTGCAAAGCTGAATCAAAGTAGATGTATTTAAGAATTGAAAATACAGTGTGGTTAAGATCTCAAGTTCTTCATCATATCTGTTTTATGGTATCTCAAGGTTCAGGTCTCTAACTGGAGAACTGAGAATGAGGATTTTGGGCCTGTAATCCAACAGCTAAAAAAGTGGCTGATTTTAAGAGCTATTGATCATCCGCTGAGCTTTTTTGAAGCTGTATTCTCTATGCTAGTTTGCAAATTGGTCAGCTGTATCTAACTCATCTCACTTTTCTGCCAAACCGTCATGATGTCTCTGTATAGAGAAATTGAGTCTTAAAAAAGGAAAGTGTTGTTGGACACAAAGATGAAAAAATATTTTAAATCTGCTACAAGAAGAGAAAATAATTCATGTTTCCCATATCTTCAAATGAGAAGATTTTTAAAGACATTTTGTTACTTTCACGTTCTTAATTTGTCCTTTCTAGTCACTAGCAACTGTACTAGCAACTGTGATTGCCATTCTCTACTCAGTCTAAAACCTTTGCATATATTAGAAAAATAATATGATATGTCCCGTCTCTCCAAAAACACTTCTCTCTGAATTTTTTGTTTGTCCGTCAGATAGGGGTCATTCGAAGCCAAATTCACGTGGCCAGTAATTTTATTTTGTAATAAACGGAAGGAGAAATGGAATGGAAAGATGTCATGGACTCACTGAACACAGGACTGTAACATCATTTACCTGATTCCTGAGGGATTTCATTAGCAAAAATCTCTCTGACATGCTTCCATTTGCTTGCCTGTCTATATCTAGGAACTTGTAGGCACCCTTCCCAGAAACTCAAGTCTAGCCATTGGAGCACTCAGAAGTGAGTGAACAGAATTTTTGTTGGTGGATACTTTGCACATTATTAATGTTATCTCCTACCTCCAGCAGCTGAATGAAAATCTCTTTCCTCTCTCTCTTCTTCCTCTATTGTAGATTAACTCAACTGATTACTCGCTTGCGGTTGTATCACTTTCTTGAAGACTTGAACACTGAACGTATATGTCTGAAGTGTTTTTTGAATGAAAGATCTTGCTAGGAGAAAAAATCTGGAGGCAAGTAATGGCAAAAGAATTTTGATTTTCCTGGTCTGGATTCAAGGCTTATATTTTGGGAGAAGATGATTATTTACCATGATCTGGAGAGGGATGTTTAGTTCAGACATAGGACACCAGCTAATACCAGGAATAATTAAAGAATATTTTCTTGTAGGTGTTCAGTTACCCAGTCTTTATGAATGTCTATGTAAATAGATCTGTGTTTTGTTGAATACTGTTACAGCTTCTGCTTTCTGATAATGGTGGTGTGCTAATGAGAGCTAGCTACAGTGAAGTGTGGTGGGGGAAGGAAAGATGGTGGGGAACATACTCTTCATCATGTAGGTAGTTTTTACTGTAGCAAATTAAAACTAGAATCATAGAATCATAGAATCATTAAGGTTGGAAAAGACATCTAAGATCATCAAGTCCAACCGTTAACCCAACACCACCATGCCCACTAAACCATGTCCCTAAGCGCCTCACCTACACGTCTTTTAAATACTTCCAGGGATGGTGACTCCACCACTTCCCTGGGCAGCCTGTTCCAAGGCCCGACCACTCTTTCAGGAAAGAAGTTTTTCCTAATGTCCAGTCTAAACCTCCCCTGGCGCAACTTGAGGCCATTTCCTCTCGTCCTATCGCTTGTTACTTGGGAGAAGAGACCAACCCCCACCTCCCTACAGCCTCCTTTCAGGTAGTTATAGAGCGCGAAAGAAAGAAAAAATCCCCCAAACCTTTAAACTTACCATCATAGCTTCAAGGAGCACATGAGAAAGAAGGCTCCTCCTATTTCACATAAAGGTTCTAAAAACAATTCTTGGGGTTTTGAACTCCCTGAGCTTTTATGAAGTCAAACCCCAATGCTTTTAGTGCAGAAGAGGTAAACAATATTGGGGCAGATATTAATATCTTGTGACTAGAATGCTAAATGGGTTATGTTTTTGGCATGTTTAGATATGGCAGACATTTAAGAAACAAGCACTGCCAAGGTCTAATTATTGCAAAATAATTACAGCTGTTGAAGTTGAAGCTCAGGAAGTGTGAAGTGCGTTCAAGAATTGCAATTCCCTGGAGATGTGATTAACTTACAGTCACCAGCCTTATAGCTCTGCCTGGAGTTTTTTCGTGTAAGAAAAGAAGACAGGATTGACAGATAAACACTGGTTTCATCTGATTGTCACAGGCTGATTCACCTGAGTAGAAAACTGACCAACCAGTCAAGAATAGGGTCGTCTTGTATAGAAAATTATAGAGAAATATTAGCTATTTACCTGGAAAATGGGATACAATACTCTGCAGTGCTGTATACGGAAATGTACATCAGTTGTGTTCACTCCTTGGCTTATAAAACACAAGAGCACAAGACTTTTTATGCAAGCCTGTGTTTCTGCTTGTGTGAACTTGATATTGACCTCTATCTCTTTGTGCATAATACTCTTGTGTAGATGCTTGTTATCCCTGTGTACTGGAGTTTGCAAGCACTCACCCTGTTGGTTTTTTGGTTTTGCTTTTTGTTTTTTAAAGTTGCAGTCTTTTAGCACACAGTAAAAGAGTATTTAGGGTGAGGACAGAACAGAAGTATGCTATTTAACCTGTCAAACTTAGTTGTGCTCTTCAAACTGTTATAGTGACAGGAAATTTCTGAGCTGAAGGCCTCCTGACATGGGGACAGTATGGGGCACTGGTAGCACATTTGAAATACTGATTGTAAAGCCTTCGCATACTGATAAGAAGTTACCCCAGCACAGTTATTAAGCGTGTACAGACTCTTACTCCAAATCTTTTACCTAGAGGGAGGAGACATTTGCAGCGAAGCAAATAACTAGTATTCCTTATAAGACGAGAAAAAAGAAGCAATAGAGCGAGTTAGGGGATTTCAGAGACAGGGGAGTGGAATTCCAGTTTGGGTCACTGCACTGGGAGCTCCCTGAATTTTTTCTCCTTCTTGCTTGCCTTGTAAGTAGGTGTGATTTAACGTGACCTTAGAAACCTTGAGGAAAACACTGCTATCTTCCTGAAAGTCAGACTATCTGGTGGCTGACTTGCAAGACAAGGTGTGGGAGCAGAATAGGTCCATGGTGGTTAGACAAAAATAATGAGGAATGTGGCAGGAAAGGATAACGATCTCCCTTATTTGTATTAGAGCTCTCAGCTTTTCAAGATGTTTTCTATTGGCTAAGCAAGACACACTATCAGCCTTCAAAGCTTATTAGAAAAAGCCTTTAGGGCTTTTTTGCTTGCTGCATAGTACTAATGCGTTTTAGAGCTGTTAAATATGTTAATTTTTAGTTATATTGGGGCTCCTGGAGTAGTCTATACTTCCTAAAATGTGCATAGGTGCAAGACAGTAAATAAATACTTGTGCAAATCTACAGACTTTATAAATAAGGTGACTCAGAATTAAATTCTACCCTAAGCTTTCTGTTCTGGGTAAGTATTAGTGCAAAGCATACCATGCACTGCATGCATCCGTGCACTCAGAGTCAAACCCTGTGCTATGATCTGCCAGATGCATGAAGTGAGAATATGTATGGACTTCATAAATTTTGGAAGAGTATAAATTATACAAAGTGTGTGTATGAATGGGTTTAAAATTTTGCATATAAACCCATGGTATGGAAAGCCTCTCCTCACACACACTTTCTATACCTCATCTCTGTTCTGAATAGTTAGAAGCACAAAGCCTCCTAGTAAGGGGCATCTCTGGCGATTTAGCTGAATACAAAAAGGAAAACACAGGGGATTTGTGTTAAGACCAAGAGTTGAATCAAAGTTTGACTAGTGTTTTAGCTATGTTTGAAGATAAGAATAAGACTAATCTCTAGAAATACCAGTTTGCTAACTCAAGTTCAGACTTTTTTTGAGTCTACAGAAACAGCATCGTACTCTCTGTGTTCAGAAAATAATTCTATATATAACTTTCTGTGAATATCCACTACAATCTAGTTATTACCAGGTCTAAAAGGGCCACTTTGGGCTGTCTGAACTCAATAAAAGATATATTAAACAAAATATCAATTGTAATCTGAATGTATTGGGGAAAACTGGACTATCAATCTTTTTTCTGTATTTTTTTCTTGTTTGATTAGGTGATAAAGGCCTGAACCCAGCAGCTGCAGGAATGTTTCACTTGTATTGACAGCATTATTTTTTGTATCAAAGAGGTTGCTATCTTCTCTAGGGACTGGTTTTCATGAGATGCTGTGTCTTTTGTGATGCAGCAGATGCATGTTTGATATTAGGACTCCTAGTTCCCTATCTGCGCCTCTGGAAGAGGCATGTTAGGAAACAAGGAGTGCAAAAAGCTTCATGGATCAATAAGTCACACTGCCATGGCTGTTTCATAAACTTCAGAAAAAAAGAGGCAGCTGGTGGGCAGGAAAAATTATAAAGGCAATGAAAGTTAGATCTGTGAAAATGTCCTTCTATATATAAGTTAGATTTTCAGGGATGTATCAGCAGGCACCTAGCATACCAACATCACCTTCAGCTGGGGCATCCGTGCAAATTCAGTCATGTTTCTACAAACTTCACCTAAGGCCTTTGTGAACTTTTTATTAGCTGAGAATTCCCTGTGCTGTGCTGCACTAATGACTGTGTCTGCCCTATAACTTATGAACACAAGGGACAACAATGATTGAACACTGTTCGTTTGACTTATTATTGGTAGCTACCTTAATTCCCCAGAACATTATATCCTGCTACTTAGCAGGCATTTGTACAGCACAGTATATTTAAAAGACCTTCAGGTTATATTTTCAACAATAAAGTGCACAGCTGGCAGGGGGGAGGGCAGGAAATTACTGGCAACCAGAGTAAGATTCAAGTCTTTGTTGTTTGTTTGTTTTTTATTAAAATATTCAAGGTCAGAACCATTTTATTTTTTCAAAGAGTAACAGAGTATCTGAAGACTCTGAGTTTTATAGGGAAGAAGATTTAGAAGATGAAGGGCAGGCAATTTCAAACACTGAACCTGGCAAGACTGTTGCAAATGATACTGTAATGTATGATGTAAATGATAGGACGTGGAAACATTTTGAAGGGTTATTGATTTTAATTCTCAAGCTCATCACTTTGTTAAAACTAAGATACATAGGACTTTTTTGAACAGGGTGATGTAGTTTTTCTGCAAATCTGTAATGCTTTCCAGTGGTGAAACTAGATAACTGTGCTTTTATTGACATCTGTCTATAAAGAAATAAACAAACAGCCTACTCATTTTCTCTTAAGAATATGAAGAGTAGGCAAAAAGTTTTGTGACTAAGGAATTCTAACAATATAATATTGAATTAATTAATACTAAAATTTGACTGAGTAAAGATCTCAAAAAGCTTTATCTACCATAAAGCTGTGATTGTGTTCTTTGTCTTTGGTCTACTGTCACTTCTTCATGTTGTCATTAATTAGCTTCATAACTATTCCTGCCATTCTTTTTACAGCCGATTTAAAATTTCAGTTCATAAATTTGAGAGGCAGACGATTGCCCCTAATTTTGGTTTTGTGTTCTCAGAGGTTTTTCACATGAACTCACAGAGACATTCCTCACAAACATTGCACAACTTGGGAATAAGAATCACTTTAGACAATCTTATTTTTTCTCATTCTTCCTCTTTTTTTTTCTTTTCACTATTTGTAAACTCACTGATACCTAGAAAAATGAAGGAACCTGTGTAATCAAAGCAACAAGAGATGCACCTACGTATAGAACTCCAGGACAGTTATTTTCGTTAGATAGAAAATATTTACTGGGAATCAAAGCAGTCTGCATTAATAGACCTTGTGTCATTCAACAGCATTGCACAACAGACAAGAGCTCTAGAATCTGAGTTTCCATGTGAAAGACTGTATTAGATATAAACTTGAAAAGTTTACTAGGGGAACTGGTGCAAAGAGTGCAGATGGAGGCCGATTTCTCTTTCCCATCACTATTTCCTTCTATTCAATTGGGTCCCCCCAGGATCCATCTCTGAGAAACCTTGAGGGTGTAGTAAAAATGATGGGGCAGACTGAAAGCACAGTACGAAATAAATTTTGATGTAAGGTTCCACACTAAAATGCTGAAATGTTATAGGACCCAAAGAGACTGTTAAGACACGGAAGGCAAAGCAAGATGAACAAAAGAAGACAAAGTATTTATATCAAAGTGAATGTAAATAAAAATCCCAAATACTTAAAGGCTGATTACTAGGTAGTTCCTTTAAATAAAAAAGGAATAAACAGAAGAAAAGGATCATACTTTAAAGAAATTTT
>NW_009209979.1:0-1100 GCF_000690835.1 Fulmarus glacialis
TAATGGTATATATCTTTATATTCCATTATTATATTACTTTCCACTCTTATCAGATAGCCAGTGCAGTCCATAGCTTTGCAGGAGGCTGCAGCCCAAGTTTTACCATAACGATTCTGTTAGTCCTGTGTTGGTGGGGCACCCAGGTGTCACGAATGGGTAGTTTTAAGGCCGCGTAAAGAATCACTGGCAAAGGTATGGGCAAAGGGTGATTTTAACAGAAATTTATAGAAACGTGACTTAACAGAATTTGATGGCAAGGTTTACTCTATTACTTATTACATGGATTAAGTTTACACAGGGGAAGATTGTATCAGAACTGTGTTGGAGTGATTTGTACAGAGATTAAGGGTAAAAGGGTAAGGGGGACCCTCCCGTTGAGTCACAAGGTTCAGAGAAGATCCGACTGGACCCAATCTTAGTCTCAGGCTTGGACAACGGTCTGTGTCTAATACAAAAGGGGATAGGAAGGCCCTCCTGTTGGGTCACGAGGTTCGGAGTAGACCCCCTTGCTTTCTGAACTCCGTCTCAGAGAGGAGCCTAGGTACGGCTGGATCTACCCTTAGTCTCAGACCTGGGCGACGGTTTATGACTAAAGGGTTAAGGGTGTTTAGCAGCAACTTAGAGTCCAACAATACTTAAGCATTAATCAATTTGGCAGCTATACAAAGAATTAGTCAAGTTACTACAAATACTAAAACAACTTAACTACAGATTATACTTGTTAGTAACTGTACAGATAAGCACGGAAAAAGACCTAGATCAATCAATATGTATATATAGGCATATGAATATGGTACGAAAGTTAAATGAAAGGCCTAGAGTTAGCTAATTTATAAAGGTATACCTGTTAAAAATTCCCCTCAAGTCCTGTGAAATACTCACATTAAATGCTGTGGCATTTCTCAACGGGCGAAGGGTTGAGCCCCAAGGAGTGTTTCAGCCCAAATCTCGGTGATCCTTCGAGTATCGCAAATTCGAGTTTGCGGATTCTGAGAGGCGTCCCACTCAGAGGGAGATTCTGGGTGCAGCCCACTGCGGTCCAGGAGAGCTCAAAGGGTCTCACTTGGGACCGCTGTTTATAGGTTTGCAAGATGATTGCT
>NW_009209979.1:1248-6347 GCF_000690835.1 Fulmarus glacialis
ATGACGAATTATCTCTTGATCATGTAGCTAGTGTCCCTGGTATGATCAGTGTTGTTCCCCACCTTAGCCATGCAAGAGCGCTTGGTACGGCCAAGGGACGCTTAACCGCCCAACTCATACACAATGGCTAAAGCTTAACAGAAGGTTCTCAGATCGTATTGTAGCCCAGAGGAAAAGAGGGGGGAAGGAATGCACCACCACACCAGGTAAGTAAGTAGCCTGCTTAGCTGAGGATCTTTCTAGGATTTACCGTAGTTAGCAGATTTGCTAAAAACTATGCAAACACACTGCGTGGGAGCAATACCTAGTGAATCCATCTCTGAAGATCCACCAGTGGATTAGCCATGCCCTGCAGCTGCTGCATGAGGAGAGAGAACTGCCAAGGGTCCTGCTGTAGGAGGACAGATGAAGGGGAGAAAGGGTCGCAAGGCAGTCAGGTCATTGAGGTTCAGCTTTGTGTGGAAACCTCGCAGTTGAAAGCAGTGCCTGCCTGCAGGTTTGGATGTGGAAATTTGGCTCCTATGTAATCCCTAGTAATAACATCACTGTGACCCAGGGAAGGCTCCAGCAGGGACCTGGCAAATTCTGAGTTAAAAGTAAGCAGTGCCATTTTCTGTACAATTATCCTGGTTTCGGCTGGGATAGAGTTAAATTTCTTCCTAGTGCTGTGTTTTGGATTTAGTATGAGAAGAATGTTGATAACACACTGATGTTTTCAGATGTTGCTAAGTACCCTGCTAGTCAAGGAAGCTTCCATGCTCTACCAAGCGCAGGTGGGAGGGAGCATAGCGGGGACAGCTGGCCCAGCTGGCCAATGGGGTATTCCATACCATGTGACGTCATGCTCAGTATATGAATGGTAGGCGTGATCCAGGAAATAGCGATCGCAACTTGGCTATCAGTCAGCGTGGGTGGTGAGCAATTGCATTGTGCATCACTCATTTTGTATATTCTATCATTATTATTATTATTATTATTTCCCTTTTCTGTTCTATTAAACTGTCTTTATCTCAACCCACAAGTTTTTCTCACTCTTACCCTTCCGATTCTCTCCCCGTCCCACTGGGGGTGGGGGGGAGTGAGCGAGCGGCTGCGGGGGGTTTGGCTGCCTGCTGGGTTAAACCACGACAATGGCAAAGAGATAAGGTCAAGAAGAGAGGATTCTGAAGTTGTGGGTGCACTCTGGTGTAGTCCTGAAGAAAATACATTGCATTGACTCTTATGGGGAAGAATAATCAGTAAAACAACAAGGAAGGTATCAAACACAAAGTTTTGGAGGAGAGAAGGTGGTAGTGAGGCTTGGGACAGACCTATGGTAGTCTTGTGGTCAAAAACGTTACTGAGTTCAATTTCAGGGATGCATGTTGGGTTTTTATGTATTTTAACTAAGGTCTGTGTCCCACCCTGTAATCTTCACGTGTAGCATTAAATACTTTGGCCATATCAGGGCAGTGATGTTGCTTGGGAAATGAAGGATGCCTTGCTATCTCCTTCTAATCATGCATAGCAGGCATCCTTCTTATCTCACCTCTCTCTATATACTCTGAGAATGGAAAGAGAGCGAGTGCTACTGCAATACATCTAGTATTGCCTACATATACAAGCAGAAGTGAACCATGGCCTTGGCATACCTGGAAGAAACATGGGCTTGTCTTCCATTACGTTGAGTCCATGGCAAAGGTCATTCATCTGTCACATGGAAATAAAATGTGATTGCTCTCCAGTGACTTCATTGATGTGGTAAAAATGAATCCAATCACCTTTTTGATTAGGTGACCAAAAGACAAGCAAGCTGAGCCTCTTTTTTCTGTAATTTCTTCATACATATGTATGCAGAGTGTAACTTCTGAAATAAGCCATTATGCGGCGCCTGACTTTGCAAAAACTTGTGATTTTTAAAGGGGCTGTTTGACATACAGCTTGAAGAGGTTAAAGAGTAAAATGTGTACACAGCCTGATTTATAAAACTCAAGGCAAGTGTTTTTTCATAGTGGAGGTACAAATGTGCTGTTTGTTATTATGCATTATTTATATTACAGTGGTATGTAGAAGCTGCAGGGAAAAGTGCTCTCCCAGGCTCTGTGTGACCTAATATGGCTCTGACAGTGCACCTGAAACTACAGAATAGGTCAGCACTGAAACATGATGGTTTCTCAGTCTGAAGAAGTCGAGTCTCAGTTTTGTAGATTAATACAGTTTAACAGAAAGACATTTCAGTGTTTGTTCCTAGGAGCTGTCAGCTTTACAGAAGCTCTTCTGGCAGGCGGGAACTTAACCTAATAAAAACATTGTAGTCAATATATCTTTTTTTAAAATTTAGACTTGTATCCTTGTTGTTCATGCTCCTTCCCTTAGTCAACTACTACCAGCAGTGGCCCACTGGTAGGTGAAGATACCTACAGAGCCACTCCTGAATTTGCCCAAATTTTTCAGGGCATCAGCCAGTGTTGCCTGGACATGCCTGCAGTTTACACGACCCTAGTTGCACCTTTAGTATCCTCTCGTATTTTGAGCCCTTTCAGCATTTACGAGTCCAAAGAGTTAGTGATTTTGTGTTGTAGCATAATTTTGTGCAAAAAGAGTCTCAGAAACCATTACGTAAGACAAATACTTAAATACCAGTGCAAATGCAAGTTGAAAAATGAAGGACTTTAGAGATTTCAGGAATTTATTCCTCCAGTTTACTGAGATGGGTACTAATTTCACATCGGTGCTCATTGATATAACATTTGAATTTGAGTTTTTTACAGTAATCCTGTGTTTGTTTAGAACTCTTGTATAGGAGTAGCCATGTCGAAAGAAACCAGCGAATATTTTGGGTGCAGAGGCTTGGCTGCATTGCTTTTTAGATTTAAATGGAAACTGTTCTGGGATTGTTTCTTCCAGATTCTTAAATAAGAAATAAATTAATAGCTACTGGGGAGAAGATGTGCTGTGAGTCTGTTTTCAACTGCTACATTGCTCTCTCTAGTTCCAGCTCTCGAGTCTGTCTAGTTTCAGTCCCCTGTATTATGTACATTTTATATATATATAGTATTGCATTTCAGAGGAATAAAGAAAAGGAAGCTGTATGTGCTTATCAGATTTAAAATCACAGAATACTAAGATATTTAGAAATATTTATACATCAGCCACTACATTAACCACTTTTTGGAGAGAAATTGTAGGGAAGGGGTTAGTAAGAGTGTGGTGCATGCAATGTTATTTTTGTTGTTGAAAGATTTGGAACAGAATCCTAACAAGAAACAAGGGGAAAAGGGATTCTTTCTTTTATTAGCTTAAGTCTTCTTTCTAACTTTGAGGAAGCTAAAATACGGCTTTGTCTTCGCAATCTCTTCAACCCTCTTATTCTTCTGTTTTTAATATTTTCAAACAAGATAGGCTTAGAGTGAAGTGGATGTTCAAACCACTCTGCTTCAATCCAGAGAGCGTTTTGGAGTTGCGTAATGTTTGACTGAAAAGAACCAAAGAAGTTGTGCCGTCCTAAAGAAAAAGTGGTTTTTACATGAGAACCCTTCAAAGTCAGAACAAGGCAGCCAAGGGAAACAGAGGGGGAAGTATAAAGCAGAAAAAAACAACCAACCAACAGAAAAACTCAGTTTTTCTCAAATAATGATTGATGATACTAAATTTACAAGCATCATAAGGAAAGCTTTTATTAATATAGAAGTATATGTAATATAGACTTAAATAATACGTATAATATTATAAATTTAACTTTTGTTTTTATTCTGATGTATGAAGTACTCCAAACATGTTCTGTGTGGGATCTGTGTGTCAGGATGAATAATTTTTATTTTGCTTTTAAACCTCTGGCCTCGCACTGCCTGAGTCTTAACCTTACTGTAAAATCAGATGGGTCAGGTTTTCTCAGTTAAATGTTACTAATCTCTGCTTTTGGGAGCTGATAATATGTTGCATAAAACTCACTGTGGGATAAAGCTTTGTATTTAGGATATTTTAGATGGAAGCAGTCAGGTCAGAAGAGAAACATGACCATCGGTGTCAGTAGTTGGGGTTAGTGGGCAGCGCTGTGCAGGGCTGGTGGCTGGGAGCTGCAGACTGGGAGCACTGGGAAACTCCGGGCTGGAGCATGGTGCCGAGTTCTTTCTTCTCCCTGTGCTACCCACCACGTTGCCTTACCCACAGAGGAACCGGCCTGTAGCTGTGATAGCGGGATGAGAATGATGAATGGCATGGAAAAAATCTGTTTCTAAAGCGTGTTGAAAATCTGGAATTAATTACCTTGGAAGGAGCCAAATGAGGAGGAACTGAAAAAAGTGTGTCAAATAATGAATGCTGCAGAGAAGGTATGTCATGAACTTTTCATGGCAGAGGGTAGGGGGATATTTAATTAACTTAAAAGTTGGCAAATTCACAGCAAGTGTAATTACATTGTGGAATTAATTGTTCATAGAAAGTTATTGAGGCCAAGACTTCAGCCAAGACTTGAGCAAGATTCAAAACGGGATTCCAGTTTTATCTGGGCAGCAAAAGATACTCTGAGCTATAGCAGTGAATGCCAGAAGGTTTTTGCAATGTTGTGCTCTGAGGTTTTGGTAAGTCTCTAATAGCTTTTGATAAAATGACACTGCGAGGAGAAGGACAATAGATTATTTACATTTTCCACTTCAAACTTTTTACCTTACTCTGTCCTCTAAGTAGTAACCACCTTAAGTGCTGAAAGACATGAAAGAGCATTGGAAGGGATCCAGTGTGACCATTCCTGTGTTTCTTACACTCTTCCAGCCATAAAAATCAATAACTACCTCTTCAGACATCCAAAGCATGATGTTATTAGAGATGTGGCAAAAGCCATTATTTGTCTTCTGGAATACACAAAGATGCTGTATCTTCCCATCTTACATGTACAGGTTTTCAGATGCCTCTCACTATTTTAATTATATAAATAGGGTGGGAATCACCTTTTAGTTAAGGAAAGCATCTGATTCTAGTTGTGCTGTCCATGTTTGAATTACAAAAATGAAAATTGTAGTGAACACTTAAGACGTTCAGGTGGGGAGATAGGCTTTGCAGTGCTACCGTGGTAAGAAATCATACAGCAGTGGTGACATCAGATGAAAACCGTGAGGCATTCC
>NW_009209979.1:6386-35704 GCF_000690835.1 Fulmarus glacialis
GCTGTGAGGTCTGATGTCAGCCTCGGCCCTGGAAAGCCTTAGCTGGACAGCAGCTGATCCATGAGGATGTTAGGATGAGCAATATCTGAGATTGCAGATGATAAATAATTAAAAAATTTAATAAAATTTAAAAAAGATGATAAGCGTTGTGAGCATTAAACAGCAAAGGAGTGATTAAAGACCTTTGCAGTGCAGCTCTAGGGTCATCAGAGTGTGGCCAGCCAGGGCTCAAGTGGTGCGGGGCCACCCGTGACCTGAAGCAGAGCCGAGCAGCTGATTATTTGTAAGGCAGAACAGAATGAAGATCACTGAAAATGTGATTCTGACACAGCCTTACAGCATCAGAGTCCCCTGGAAAGAAGAAGGGAGGAATGAGTAAAATATGAGGTCTGGATAAGAAAGAAGCAGAAGAAAATACAAGCATGGCTTGTGCCTACTATTTCGGGATTATCAAGTTATTTCTTAAGCATTACCTGGGCCACCAGCTGGTCTGAGTGGGTGTATTCCTTTGCTGATGTGGACTTACAGTCAGAGGAGGTGTGTTTGGACGTATGGATCTGCCTGTGTAGGATAGCAAGCAAAGGTACAATTTCAGCTGATACTTCATCTATGACTTTGTCAGGTTTAAGTGGACAGTTGCCCACCAGTCTGGGCACTTGGATCAGCAGTGTTTGGCTGCCAAATAGGTGCTTGAAGATACAACTGCAGGACTGAGGATCTTGGAATTCAGTGTACAAGTTTGAAGGCTGATAGCTGATGTGTGTGTGTTGGTCACATGCATTTCTGTCCAAAACAATCTATTAGTGTACATGCTATCTGAATTCTGCTGAAAAGTCAGTGTTTTGTGTATATTTACAAGAGGTTGTAAATCCTAATTCTTGCATTCTTAATTTCTTTAAAATGGCTACCTTCCCAGGCTCTGCTAGTCCTGTTTCCCAGCTAGGACTTAATAACAGAGTATTAAATGAAGTCTCTTGATGCTTTTCTGCATGTTAAGTAATCTTTATTGGCACTTCTGAAGTATAGCTGTATTGTAACTGTAAAAACAAGCGGACTCATAGCTTTTGTAAGGTATGTTATTGGTGTTCCTTCAGTCCTCAGGCTGGCGTGTTTGCTGATTTACCTGATTCACAAAATGAAGTAAGCCACAATGGGAATTCCTGCAAACCAGTGAATTAAGAAACATTTGTGATAATAATTAGCTACCTGTCAGCTCGTGACAATTGAAGAACAAGAGCAGAACAGTATCTGTTTTGACGTATTGATACAAACATACATTCATGGGCTTTCTCAAAAACTTCTACTTCCAAACCACCAGCCCTTTCCGTGAAAGCCAAATTCAAGTGCGGAACTTTATCATCTTGGGAAATGACCTTTGGTAACGCCTGCGTGTTAGAAAGACATTGCTAGTTTTGGCTTCTAGTACAGATGAAAATGAACACTTTTCGAAAGTTTGCTTGCTTTTATTTTATTTTATTAAGTATAGCTATGATTTAATTCCAGCTTCTTTTTTAAAAGAACTCTATATTGCGTGAAAGAACATAACAAAGATGTGAAAGCAGTGGCTTCTTTCGGGTTTGAACTACTTTATTATTTTTGAAATCTGAGGGAAAAAGCTACAGAAATCACAGAATAACCTCATTAACATATGAAATAAATCATGAAGTGAGGAAGAAAAGAAAATGTTTGCACATCTGGCGTGCCACAGCAAATTTCTATATCTTGATCAAGACTGGTTGTAAGCTGGAAATGGAGAAAAATAAGAAGGATGAGAGTATGGAGATCTGGTTTTCCAAATGCATAGAAGTGTGTGCCTTGGACCTAGCAGGAACTTGCACATTTCCAAAAGAGCCATATTCCACAGGCACTGGAGGGCAATGCCTTCTATGAGAACAGCTGCTGTGTGCTAACATCAGTATGAGCTGTCACATTAGGTCTATAATAATGTCATGGACCTTTAGGAGCCTTCGGAGGTGCTACAGCAGGGAAAAAAAGGAATTGCCAAATATTGTGAAGGCTGTGGAGAGCAGGGTCATCGAGGTAAGTGAAGGTATGCAACTGTTTTTCCTTTTGAGTTGTTTTGCAGGCTTAAGAGAGTTAGGATCTGAGTCAGCCTTTGGGTGATAGAAGTCCTTGAGTCGAAGGATGCGTATTTTCAGTGCTTCATAAACACTTTGCCCACATAACAGGAGAACAGTGAGCTGCTTTTGGGCTTTTGTGTTCTTTTAGTAACACGCTTGGAATCGAGTTGAGTAACCAGATGATGTTAATTCATCTTGCTGTTTGAAGTCCTTTTGGAACAAAGTGGGAAAAATACATGAATACATTTTAGGTTATTTCTTTTAAGAGTGAAATTTCAGTACTTCAGTTCATGCAGAAATTATGCTAGTGACAGTTTTCAAATGTAGTTTTTTACATAGAAAAGATGAAGTGATCTGGGTACCTTATTAACATGTATTGCAGTTCAAGTATTGTGGATGCCTTTAAATAGCTGTTTGTTTTATCGTATCTGGCTGTTGGATCAAATAAGCTGTCAACAAAATGTATTTTAAAATACCAGCCTAAATTGCATTTGCAGGCTGTAAAATAAGGATTTTTTTTTTTGATTTCTTGAGGCTAGAGACAGTTTTCATTTACTCTGCATTGCCAGGACAGGCATATTCTAATATTTATAATTGGAGATAGATCAATTTGTTCTGCATACATCTTCCTTAGTTTTGAGGCCTAGATTTGGTTAAAAATCTGAACTGGATTTTCTTTGAATTGCAAATTAATTGCAGTGAACGTTTAGTTATCTCAGGTTAGTAGGAAAATAAATACATCCAGGAACTGTGCAGTTTGGGAAGCCTTTGTCTTTTTAGAAACAGTTTGGATAGTGTTTATTATATATTAATAATAACGGAAGAAAAACTCAGTTTAATTTGCTGAAGTAGGCAACTAGATAGTATCAGCACTGGAATACTAAAAGCAAAAATACCAGTGGGGGAAAGTCCAGTGGTAAGAATTTGTAATTCTCAAACAATAAGTGGCATTACAAGATTTATGACTAGTGACTCGTAATGACGTTTAGGAATGGGAAGAAAAGATGGTCTGAGCCACATATCTAATTTTAATGGAATGGGATACTTCAGGTATTTTGAAGGAAATTTACTGAAAGACAGGAGGGTAAATGGAAAACTGGATAAAATACAACCTGAGTTATCTTTGATAAGATAGGTTGTACAAGACTGGCCTGATCTCTTACTTTGTTAAGGTAGCTCACTTTTTTAGACAAATGAAGTTTGTCTACCTGGAGGCCAGGAAAGCCTGGATGGAACTAAATTATTTTCTGAAAGGGTCTGACATGCTCTCCTGCAATACAGGGGACTGGACTCAGTGACCCAGAAGTTGCCGTGTACCTGTCTGACACCTTTTAAGACCTCCTGAAAGAAAAGGTTAATAAAATGGGAGGTCAGTTTTTCCTCAAGTGAAAGTGAGCAGTGAGGTTTATGAATAAAAGTATAGTCCTTCCCTCCACAACGCTTCTTCAGTGAAGGCATCACTTTCAGTTTGCTCTGTTTATTCTGCATGCAGCCTCCGCGTTCTGTCTCACGGGTCAGCAGTTCGCCACTGACCTGCAGTGGGACAGAAGTAGTAACTCGGATGATCTGCTTCGGAGCTGGTGTCTAATGTTGTGCTACAGTGAAGTTCTGAGGCACGAAATTATGAATGGTTTTCCTTGGAAAGACAGCATCAGTATGTACATACTATGGTATTACAGTTCAGAAACTCCTGAGTGTGGTGTTTCCTGTGTCTAGCAGTAATATCAGAATTACTTTTCAACTGCGTCAGATATAGAAGAAGAGTAACACAATTTTGTACCTGTTTTGGGCTATTTGGACTGTGGGATATGGGTCAGAGAATGTTGATTAGATCCAGAAAATGCACCTGAATGCTAACTCCTGCTGTGTCTAAGTTGTAAGTGCTCTTCTGCTACCTATGTTCCCAGGTAAAATAACATTAAGGTCCATCACAACCATCTTAGCAAGAACGTAATTGAAAGCCAAGAAGAAATACTGTAGAAAGAGGTGTGGGTTTTGGAAGTTTAGGTGGCTTATACTATGCTTTGGACCATCTCCAGCCTGTGTCACAAAATACAGCTGGAGAAGATGCCTTCATTTAATGCACGTGTTAGAGCACGTAAAACTAAACTCCCTTTCTCCTCCAAAGGAGATTTGAAGCAACATCTCACCTCTTAAGTAAATCCATAGGTAACCATCTTTCAAAGGGTATTCTAAGAAGGGAACTCTAAATAAAGTAGTTTTATTTTGCACAGAATAGTTAAAAGTCTACTGAGACAGGGAAGATAATAAGCAACTACTTAACGTTGAGCGCTTGTCGCTCCTCACTCAGAGGAAGAGTGTTCACTTTGATCTGCTGTTCCTGCATAGCAGGAGATTGGAGTCGGTGTCTGAGGAGGTCATTCCCTTTTGTATGCTTTCAAACTGAATGTGTTTGTATACTTGAGATTTTTTTTTTGAAAGAATATAACTACAGTTATTTTACTTGTGTTTGGAAGCTTGAAAAAAGAACCAGTTACTGGTGACTGGAATGGAGGTAACAGGGATGTGGGTTAGGTTGTTGGGAGAATTGCTTATCAGAACTTGTAGATGTATGGATGCTTTCTAGAGCATCACATAGCGTGGTTCACATTAATTACGCTTGGGCACTCTGAGCTTATGATAGGGTTGCATCTCAACTGTGGGAAATACGATAGCAGATGATGGGTATATCAGGCATTTGTGGGCAATAGGCATTTATGATTCTTGAATGCTGGCGACAGAGTTTGTGATTGAGGGGGTTGAATTGAAAGTAGTAGGAAGTAACTTATTAACTGACTTAGTAAATTAAGCACTATCATTTCAACAGAAAAATGTGAATGTTGTCATGGAAGACACTTATGTTCCCTTCATAAATGATAACTTTTTTTTTTTAATTCTTCAAAATCATATGTGTCATGTAACAAAGCATGGTGTACTAAAATGGTAGACCAGATTATTGAGCTCAATGATCTCCCAAGTGATGCATTTTTAAAGTTCTGGTCACTCAGCATAGTCATTATGGTAATTGAAGTCCCTGCTCACAACTACTTACAACTCCTCAATATTCTTCCACAACCATTAGCAGTCTTCTAACTGTTTGAAAAGGAGTATTCCTGCTTCAGTTTCCCCAGTGGTAGTTAAGAAATCTGGGCTTTTCTGTGTTTGCATCCAGCTGTCAAAGTATGTGGAAATTTGCATTTGCATGAAGGGGTTTTTTTGCCCAGAAGAGGTTCTATTTTTACAAAAACTGTGGGAAGAGATTTGGACATTTTGGCATTCTAATACTGTAGTACAACTGCTCTAAATACCTGTTTTTTAAATCAACATGATGTCTTTAACCCACATTAGGGTAAAATAAAATGATTTTAGATAATGCTGAAACACTTCTATTATTGACTAGCATAACTAATCTCAAACACAAAAGCTTTATGGTGAACCCAAGGCAAAAGGGAGAAAATTACAATGTGTCAGGTAAAAGCCGTTCTTTTATTTTTTTTCCAGCATATGAAAATAGGAGTTCCAGATTTCTTTCTGAATTGAAATTTGGGAAGAGCTCTGCAGTCATACTGTTGCATCAGAATACTGGAAGCAAAATTATGGATGCTGGATTTAGAAATCTGTTGCCTTTTAGAAGATTTGCATTCTTTTCCAAGAAGATTAAACCATTTGGACTTTTTTGGTTAAAATTAGTAATAGCCAAAGTAGTGAAAAAATAAATAGTGAAAAATACAAGGTCACAAGCACGAGAGTTCTTTTCATAGGATGCTTCCTAGAGAAGTAGCAAAATAAGAAATTTCCCTTTTAATCGATTTTATCATTTTACTTAGATATTGCAGGTTTTTCCTTTTGGAAAGCCTGGCTATATTTTTCTGCCCAGAGGAGGAAATATGCTGACAGACTGGTTCGGATGATAATGTATTTTCGATTTTGTTTTATACATCTATTATATGTTCTTCCTTCAGGATTCCTCCTCCTCCTCCTCTCAGGTTTTTTTCAAGACATTTTCAGGGCTGGGAAAATCAGGACACAAATTTGTGCAGTACCCAGCGCAGCGCAGCATTTATGGAAATGTCTGATTTGCTCTGAACTGTAAATTCTAACTAATGATAAGTGGAATTACTCCTGTAATTACGTTTCTTTAGGGAACATTTCTAACTTGAAATATAAAGCCTGTCTATTAAATAACATTTATCAGGAATGTTTCCTTAGGCATACTTTTCAGAATTGTATTTTATTTTTATCTTGAGGAAGATCTGACTCTACACGGTTTGTGTTAGAGACAGGGAGAATAACTAGAACAGGCAAATGCCTCATAGGCAACAGGAAAGTGAGTGGAGAGATGAAAGATGAGCTTCCAGCAGCTGCAAAAAGGATATACACTTCAAGGGTGCCCTATAAGCCTTATAAAGCAGTAAAGGAAGGAAAACAACATTATGAAGGGTCCTAACAGCCATAAAATTCCAAAAATGGCAAAGATTGCTTTCATTATATAAAATGTTCGTTAAAGCTTTAAAATAAACTCTAGACACTGAGAATGGAAACCCTCACTGTTCAACCAGCCTCTGTTTACTTTACAATAATCCAGGCCATAAAAGTAGTGCCGCACAAACACTCCATTCTGGGGGAGCTCCGGGATGCCCGAGGACCACACAGTTCTCCGGCTTCAAAGGAGTGGGGTCTCCACAGCACGCCCGGCTCCTGGCCTGCCGCCACGCCGCTGGCAGCCGCTGCTGGTGCTCAGCTCGGCCGAACGGTAGAAAGTCTGAGTCAGAAAATCCCCAGGATTGTTTTCATTGGCTTAAATTAGGTGTTTCGGGGTTCTTTCTTTGGGGAGGTTTTTTTGCTTTCTTCTTTCTTTTGAAGGCCAGGCATATTTTGGGTATTGGAAAAATGTGCTGAAGACTTTGGGACCAGAAAGTAAGTGGGGAAACTCATTAAGGGGTCTTCTGGGATTCAAGGTGGAGATACTAAAAAATGTCTTCTATGTGAAGTGATATACTACTCACTTACTTGTTTTAAAATGTAGAATTTGAATTAAAACTAAGAATTTAGCAGATTATACAACAGATATTTAATTTGTCTAGCAGAAGCATGGGAAGAAAGTATTTATTTTGAACAGGAATACTTTTAAAATTCAAAAGACCTTGTGTCTGTTATTTTAGCAGTGCTAATATAGTTTATCTTATCTGTTAATAGCATAATCTGTTTAAATATTTTTTCCTGAATTAGAAGCCACTTTAGAAAACATTGTAAGCTGTGAAGTACACATGGAGCACTCATCTGTCATTGAAATTCAGCCATTTTCTGCTTTGCTTGCAACATACAGGAACAAAATGTATCCTTGGGGAAAAAAAAGAATTCAGCTATATGTGGGTAAAATTATTATTGAAACGTTTAAACTACAGCGTACCCCCCTTAAAGTCACTTGCGCAGTACTGTAATTTATGATACTGTTTGCAGTGAAGGTGTGGGATCCCATTAATTTTTCTGCCCAGTGCCGTAGTTTACCATTTGTTTCTTCGTCATAGTTCTGAGTAGCTTTCTAAGCTGCTGATGAGATTAAACATCTTTTTTAAAAGACATTGGAAAAGAAAACTGCTCCTGATATATATTTTTGTGTTCATGTACGTGTTCCATGAGATATATTTGTGCAGTTTTGATATCTCTGTACTTGCACCATCCAAAATAAAATCCTTTGTCTCTTGGCGTATTTTTGGGAGACCAGACAGGGAGACTGTCTGCATCATGAGTGGGAGAAGTAAATGAGTCACAGTTCTCTTTATGAGGAGCTTTGTTTCATTCAAATCCCTCTTGCCAAGATGCTGACACTGAATTTGAGTCATCAGCAATAAACAAGTCGTACAGAAAATTGAATCTTTAGAGGGCAGAAAATCATGGGCAAAGGAAAGGCACTCACCGGCGAGCTCTCTCTTAGTCTGTGTTTGAGAGGAGTTATTGATTGCATTATTTCCCGTGGTGGATTTTTTCATAGGTGCCTTAAACTAATTCAAAGTCCCAGTCTGAAATTTCATTTCGAAACATGGCATGTGTAGTGAAACCCAGCAGCATCAGTCAGGCTTCGAGATCACTGAAAATGATATTGAGTTTTCACCGCACTAAACAAGGTGATTGTAGTCTCTGGTTTTCTCATTAGTTTTTTACCTGTGCTGTGTCCTAAAAGACTGAGATCAGTAAGAAGTGCTGGCGTCTTCCAGAAAAAAGGAAAGATTTGGTGAAATTTATCTTGTGCTGGGTTTGGTTTAGTTTTTTTCACTCTATAATGCAATTATCTTTTGCTTGAATAAAATTACTTCATATATCATGGTAGCAGTCCATCAGGACTGGACATGTTTGTGTTCAGGAAGTGATAATAGATCAGCTAATACATATTTCAATTGAAAGGTAAACTTTTATACTGTATCGACTTTAAGTGTTTTACTTTCAAGAAAGTAGCACAGCACCGTATTTGTCTATGGTACCAGCGTTTCTAACCACTCCCAGCTTTTAAAGTGTAAATGCTTTAAAGAAGGGTGGTAACATACAAATATTTTTCATGTGGAAGTATTTTCACATTTAATAACCTTCTCTTCAACAAAACGCTAAAAAGTCAGTATTTTGCTGATTACCTAAAATGTGCCTTTTTATTATTTTCATTTTAACGTGTAGTTCCATGTTCAGTCTAGGACATGACATATAAATGGATGGAACTGACTCATGAAGGGGCCAGGAAAGGGGATAGGATAATGGGAACGACTTCAACATTTACGGGCATTTCTTCCTCCTCAAAATGTCGTGTGCAACACGGAGTATCCCAAGGGGCTCTCTGTTACCTAGAGTTCCTTCCTCGCACGTGATGAGCGTGTGTGCTGTGCTTACTCTGCTCTGACCCGCCTCCCCCGGCTTTGCCCTGTCGTCTTTTGAAGAGGCAGAAATCCAACACTTCTGAAGGAAAGAGAAACATACAGTAAATTTTTAAAGAAAATGGAGGGTATAATGCGAATGGTAGCAGTTGTGGTGAGCATAGTAGAATGAACTTACACTACAGCATGGGTTTGCTAAATATAGCTACAAAATACTTGTCTGTGAGCGCCGATGTAGGAGAGCATTGCCATCTGCAGCTCTGGAAGTTGCAGAAACAGGGGCACAAATCACAAAGAGCTGGGAACAGGATTACAGAGTGCCAGAGCCCTAGTTCTGTACTCACTCAACTGGGCATCCTTCTTCCTTGTAGGGTTGGATGGTCTTTCATTTGTGCTGTCCCTTTTATTGCAAAAGTGACATTTTCCTTCTTGTGCCCAAAAAGACCCTGGAAGATTAGAAATAAGTGAACTTGTTTTGCGGAAAGAGGATCAGTGTACTGCATGTCTGTAACTCAGCAGCCCTTGACAGTGAATTTTAAATATGGATGGAGAAAAAATCAGGGTAAAATTTGCTATCTTTTCACTGTTGGTTACTGTTGGTGAGTTCAGATCTCTCAAGCTTTGCTTTGCTCTCCCCTGCTGACCCCGGGATGCCACACGCTCCAGGGTATGCATCTGTGGCCCTTCAACGGTGGAAACCGGTCACATCACCAGTGGAGGTGAGGAGGAAAAGAGCAACATGTCCAGAGGAAAAAAACCTGGAGAATGCTCATGCAAATAGGAGGCTGAAAACCTAGAGTACAGTGAAGTGAACGCAGCCTGGGAGGAAGGGAGTGAGGAGGAGGGGGAGGAGGAGGAGGGCCTGGGGACCAGCTGTGGGATGAAGCTGAGAAGTAGCGGAGCGGGGCAGAGTGCTCAGGAGCAGGGCCAGGGAAGAGCCAAGGAAGGAGACAGGCAGGCAGAGCAGAGGGCTGCAGGCAGCTGCTAAACGGAGGTGCTACCTTTCAGCTGCCCGACGTTATGCGACGGTGTCTTCTCCCAGGGAGACCCATCCCCAAAGCTCCCTGCAGCCACGTGCTCCTTCTGCTCCTGCATGTCCTTAGTACTGGAGTCTTTTCATCACCCCTCCACCCATGGCCTGGCCTTTTTCCTATAATCCACCACCAGCCTTGTCCCCTGCTTATACCGGCTTGCCTCCCAGAGCTGTTCTGTGCAGCGTTGCAACGTGGCTCAGAAATGCCACACAGAAGTAGGCAAAGGTGTCATGAGATCAGTGTTGTACTGAGGAAAAGCATGAGTAGGTGGACCTAACTGAAAAGGGGTTTGTTCCTCATACGATACTTGTAAAATTATTGCATTGATTTGCACATGAATGAAGGACATAGACCAAAGGTCTTAATATTGTGTTTAAAAAACTGAGTGAATGGTAATTGATGATAAGAGCAGAGTTTAAGGTCACTTAACTTTTGGTGAGCTGTGCGTAGTATATATTAGGAGTTTACACAGTGAGTTCAACATAGCTTTGAAATGCAATAGTTCTGCATATATTGTAATAATATTTTAATGGTAATTCAGTTATTGTTCATATTCTGAAGTCAGTCTACCTGAAAAAATACAAATTAATACAAATACCATTAATCTTGATAAATAAAGTGGTTTTGTGTACTTCCCCAGACTCTATGATACAGCTGGCTGACTTCCACCTCAGAATGGTAATAGTGATAGTACAATGAAAATTTTGGTGATTTTATATTTTGCTTGTACATGTTTTTTAGATTTGATTACCAGGGCAATGATGGACATGATTATAGAAAGATTAGTGATAATTCTAAATGATTTTGCTGTTTGCTTCTGGAAGTTGAAATATTTTCATATTAAATTGTCTCAAAAAATCATTTTATTGGTGATTTTCTTGTGGAGACAGTGGGCTGGGAAAGGAGTCACTCTTGTTCCTTCTCAGAATAATTCCTTTATGTGGTGAACTTCAAAAGAGTGAGTCTGGATGCTGATTTGAATGAAAACTTATTATTGACAGGAGTTAACAGTTGGTAGTTATCTTTCCCACTTTGGTGTCAAAGAAATCACTTGTCCTCTGCATTTCTTCCCATTAAGGACACTATAGGTTTAGAAACTAGCAGAAGAAACTGACATTGCAGGAATGGGTGCAGGTTCCATGAGCAATGTCTAGAATGTATAGCTTGCAATATTGATTTGCATGTGTATGTACTACCACGTGTGTGGAAGACTAACCAATAGTTAAGCATCTATTATTAATAGTTTCATATTCAAAATGGCATTGCCAACTTGCACTTACCACAGTGGAGCTGTGGTTCTCTGTAGCATATCTCTGTTCTCCTTCAAGAGCAATAGTAAACTAATAAAATCAAATTTTTACTCAAATTAAGATGTGTCTGGAATGCGTAAGAATTTGGCATTGATGAGCATAGTAAATTAATGACAATTTGTTTAGCAAAACTTTAAAATAAAAATTCGTTCATATTTTATAATTTTCAAATAGAAATAAACACATTTTTTCATTAAAACATGGTAATGAAGTGGTATCTATAGTTACTGTCTGGTTTGTAAGAAGCTGATGATTACAATGGAGAGGGAGCTTGTTTCACTAGTTTGAACACATGCCAGAAGTATTCAAAATGGGAAGAAATGTGCTTGAAGAGTCAGTGGGTTTGAACTTTAAAGGCTTTGGTCCTCTTGCCAAGTCTGCCACTTCTTCCTTGGGTAAATACGGGACAGTTATCATTTGAAGTGCTTCACTCTCACTTTCCTCATTTAAGAACACAGATATTTTAGCTGACTTCTTTTGTAGAGCAGTTTGAGATACGGTAGCGAAGAGGATAGGTGTTATTTTAAGCACTGTTTTTTAACCAGGGGCGAGAGGTTGGCTCAGGACACTGGCAGAGAGGCTTGGAGAATTTTGCCTCCTTATTGCCTAGTGGAACCATCCCCAAGAAAAGGTCTTTCATTGAGGAACAATATTTGAAGGTGTTTTCATGTAGTTATTGATTTCAGACCAACCCACAGGAAGCTTTACCTATACATTAGTGCTAATTTAGCATCCATTTACCAGAGTGGCAGGGATTGAAATGAGTATGCAGTCCTCTTGGCAAATGGTCTCCTTAGGTGAAGGTTGAACATTGGGATGGAAGAACGTGAACAGACATATGTTGCTGTATCTAGCTGAACATTACTTCGAAAGCTCCACTGCTTTTTGTGGTTTCTGCCCTCCTAAGCCCTCAACCTTTTACAAACACACAAGTCCTGCGTTGCAACTGAACGTTAACTACATGATGAGTCTCACAATAGCAGATATGCTTATTGAAAGGGCAGGGAATACGGTGTTATTTCAAAAATCTTCTAATTGTAAAACCTATCACTCTTTTTAGCATTCGAAGTGGCTTGTATTGAATTTAATACATACGTATATGTGTGCGCATCTGTGCTCACACATTTGGAAAGAAGAATGTGGATATTTGGATTATATTTGAACAAGTATTTTAACCATTAAGGGTAGATCTAGAGCTGCAGGGCCAGGACTGCATCACAAACTTCAGTGCCAAAGCTCTCCTGAACTCTAATAAGACTGAAAATATATGTTTTGTTCTACATATCTAATTATCCATCACTTTCTTTTGGGAAACCTTTACAGAAAAATATTTTTTTATCCTTAACATTAAAAAAAAGTTATCGGAGGAAACTGCAGACACAGTGAAGGGTCATGTTAATTGAATTTAAGAAATTCAAACATTTGTGTCCAAAATTTTTTATGAGATTTAATTGGAAAGCCAGGCAAAGAGTCTTTATGCTATTATTTTCTAGGTGATCTGTGGTAGATTTGGTTTGGTTTGGTTTTGTTCCTCTCAGTACTGCTTAGAAATCAGCTAAAACATTTATATTGCAGAAATGGTACAGCAGCAGTTTCAAGTCTTTTGTGCCTTACATGCTTGATGGGAAAAATCCCATTAATGATAGAAAATGCTAATCAGCAATGTGTTTTGCCAGCCACCACAGGCCCACGCACTCTATATAATCCATTGTTTATTAACCTAATGAAGGTCATTGTAGGTTTTGAAAGCTTGTGTGACAGCATCTCAAAATGGTTTTAAAACTCTGTGCTGCTGGACTCTGGTGCCAGAATAAATGAAGGCTGGATATTTACTTGTCAGGATGGCTCTGGCGTAAATGAGTTTTTTCTGGGTGGAATGATCATACTGTGCCTTTCGTTTGTTCATTATAATTGTCAAGACAGACAAACAGTGCAGTGGTGGCTAAGCTGATGGTGCTGCCATTAAGCAGCTAGACACTGTCTTTATCCACGTCTTATTGATTTTCCTTTTCTTTTCTTGGCAGGTGACATCACACAGAAGGGATATGAAAAGAAGAGATCAAAATTAATTGGGGCCTACCTGCCACAGCCTCCCGGTACGTGTATCAGTGCTTGTGATATATGAAGATGTCAAGCGTACTGATAGTTGCCACAGTAAAAATCTGCATCTCTGAAGAAATTTATGTGGCATAAACAAAGCTATTGTCATGCAGAAAAAGCTTATTCCATCCATTTTATGTATATTTTTATATATATGTCCGCTTTGATGTGTGTGTACATTTTTTACATACGTTGCTGTGGGTTTGGCAGTGGTTTCTGGAAAATAAAAATTAGCCTAGACTCATTAGAGAGGCATTGTTTGTTAGAAGTAATGCAGAAATACAGAGGAAAACATGATGCCCTAGCTCATTAAGACCTCAGCCAAGCAAAGCTTTCTGAACATAGGTATACACAAGTGGAAGAGAACCTTGGAGCTTTGTGCCTTCCTCTATTTCTGGGTTTCCTGCCCAAATCTCCCTGTTGAAGACACTAGAGAGACCAGCAACATCCCTAGAGTTCAGCTTGTCCTATAACATGTGGGCAACCGATCCTTTTAGATACCTGATACCTGGTCTCAGCGTTGAGGGACGGATTGCGTGTATTTGCCCAAAAGGTGTAAAAAAGTCTTCAAACTAAGTTTAATAATGTATTGCTTCTTTGAAATGATTTCGTCTATATATATCTAAGAACTCTTCAGAGTTCTTTCGCTCTTCTGAGACACTGAATCATGAAGTTAAATATGTAGTTGTAGGTATTCGTGTAGGCCTCCATTTTGTGTCAGCCTCACAGGAGCGTGCCCCACAGGCTCATGGCATCTCACTCTCCTTATGGACACTCCACCTGGGCTTGGCTGTCCTCTGAGCCCTGTTTTTATTGCACACCTGGGAATTAGTTTCCTCCTTCTTTTACAAAATCCTGCCTTTATGGTGGAGTTGATGGTTTTCTATTTAAACTACTCATGTGTGGAGGCACTGCCTTGTTCTCTGATCTTCAGGTGTATATATATTAGCTAGGTCCGTAGCAGAAATGGTATTTTGTGCCTTTGGATTTCACTTGGTCTGCTCCACTGGTGGGAACTCCACAAAAGAGATTAGTGTTACACACACTCTGTTTTCTGACGTGATACAGCCTGATTTGAGGGTGTCTGTGACATTTCCTAACCATTGGGAGCCATTAGAGAATGAAACAAATGAAATCAACAGAATTACAATATCAGAGGTGCAGTTATTAAATTTCTGGGTATTTACTTGTCCGAACAGACTGTCAGACATGCAATAGTCTTCACAGTATGTTCTCATGAGACCTACTTAGGTTTACTGAGTTATGGGGAGACTGTTGCCTCACAGTAATCCTCAACACAGTGGTGTGGTTGGTACCAGTATTTGTTTATACAGTTAGTTGTACCTTTTTTTTTTTCACACAAGAAAATAACAGCTTTTTCTCCAGAAAGCTCATAGTCTTCTAGTCAAACTGTATCCTTGGCTGAAACTGCTGGGGATTCATCATGCATGTAATGATGAAAGAAAGAAGGTGGAGAACGTTCTGAGGTTTATCTTTCAAGGTCTCTGTTGTGATATTAAAGTTTTTCAGTGTAAGGAGAAGCACAGAGATCTCTGTAAGCCAGTCCTATAGTGGGGTCCATTCAATAATTTGAAGATGTCATGACTGAAGATGTAGCTGATTTAGTGCTGTTTTAAAGGTGGGAAGAAGTGGAGTGAATGTTTTCTGCTCTACCACTTCCCAGAAAATCCTGCACTGGGGATGTGGGGTATGGGTGAGTGGAGGAAGATGATAATAGGATGAAGAGGAAAAGTATTGAAATATTTTCCACTGTTTTCTTGTCCATACATCAAGCTCAATCGTTTAGCTGATGGCTAAATGAATTATTTTATTATAGTGGAAGACACTGCTTCTACTGTATTAAAGTGTTTCCCTCCAGAAACTGATATTATTTGTGCTTGGGTCTTTGCTGTCTTTGTACTTTTTGTTTGTTTTGTTGTGTTACCTTTTGGACAAAACTTGAAACAGTGCAATTTGATACACTCCTTCTAAGACTTTACTCATCTGAATGGCTTGAGGTCCCTGCTCACTAGGAAGGGGGAGATAAATCCTTTCCAAGAAGAAATAGGATAACAAAACAGATGCTGCCTTTTGAAAGCCTCTGTTAATATCTGAACAATCACATACATGGCTGAATAGTCATTTGTTTCTTCATTGTAATCTGTTTTGATGGGGAACTGCAAGAATTTATAAGCTTTGGTGGTCTTGGATCTTGCTATTAAAACGGAATAGATGTTTTAGAGATACTTTAAAACAGTATGGAAATGGACATGGCTCTTTCGCTGGGATTGGAGGCATGGGGAAGGGCAGGGATTTGCGTTCTGTGACTGCGTTCAACAAACTAAAGGAAATCCAAAGGCAGTTCCCCTCTGTCGGGACATCCAGTCCTCTCGCTGCACCTTTGCTAACATTACTAACGCCCATGTTGGCAGAGTGGAACATTGGCCCGCGTTGGCTCCGTGAGTGTCCTGTGGTGTCTGTGCGTGCGTGTGCGTGTGTGCTCTACTGCATGGGGGCAGCAGCTCCATTCGTTGCTGTAACAAATGTAAAAAAACTAAACATGAATTAATTAGTTTTTTTCAACTTGTTACAGCAGCGAATGGAGCTGCCGCGGTACGGTGTAGACTGCAACACAGTGAAGGAGCTGCCAGAAGAATGCTCCGCACTGCCAACATTGGTGTCTGTGACATCCGGGAAGCGGCCGCTAGAGAGAGAGCAGCCAGCACGGCAGGAAACCGGCCACTCTTTTATTTTCGTTTTGGTGAGCACAATGAATGTATCTTTTTCCAGTCCGTATCTGTCTGTAACTGTGCCTCATCTGGAAGCCTCTGGTAGACATCTGCATCAATAAGATAGACTAGGAACTGCCAGTGACAAGGCAGGACAACCAAAGGACAACATCTGGAAGGCAGTTACTGACTTCTGTCTGCCTAAGAGTGAAGTGACGGGAAAGGAAAAGGAATACTCCTTCTTAGTAACATTTGAACATGTTGACTCTCTAGCTTCCGTACCATGGATACTTTGGAGGAGATTTCATACAATAAGCTGGTGAAACACAGGAAAGCATGTGTTTCTAATTCCCTTTTTGGCACCGTCTTTTTACAGAGCTCTGGACAGGTCCAAGCCCACCAGAATCCGGAGGAAGCTGTAAAAATCTAAACACCCCTATTCTGTGCTATTTTCAAATAGAGTTCTCTGCCTGAGCTCCACTCACATCTGAACCATTCAGAAGCAGACTGAGTTTTAGGTACAGGCATCAGGCTGGTAGGGCAGACTGGAGGCAGAACATTCTGCAGGGCTACGTGGCTGCAGCGTGGACAGGCAAGGCATGACCCCAGCCATGCCTGCGCGGCTGTGCCCTTCAGCAGATGATACCCGTCCTGTCTTCTGGGGGTGACCTGTGGCAGTCAGTCTGCTCCTACTTCCTGGGTTTGTAGCAAGGCTGGGTTTGTAGAGGATTCGCAAGACACCAGATTGTCTCTTACGAACCATGTGGGCACATGGAGGACATCACATTCTTGCCTGTGTGCTTGTCCATGCTCCTGCAAGGCGGTCCAGACACAGTGTAAAAGATGGCTAAAGGGAAAATAGGTTTTGCAGTTCTGTCAGGACAAGACATACCTGCAAAAAGATTATCTCTTTAAGGCACTCTTCCCTGCTCATTTTCAAACCAATTTGCCCGAACACTAAAGAGGAGATCCATATCGGATTCTGACTGTGGTGTTTGTATTTCTCCTCTTACGTGGGGCTGATCTAAGTCAGGTGCCCTCAGTCTGACATGATTGACTTCCTCTGCCCAAGATTTTTGCAAAATGGGAATGATTAAATTTAAATTGCAATTTCAGATTTAGCAGAATTAATGATATCAAAACATGTAAGTGCTAAATCTAGGCAGCAGAAGGGTTGACTATATACATATATAAATACACACATATATATCTCGGTATATACCAGAGGTCTTTTCGTTGTGCTCATTGGGATACTGTCATTTTAGAAAGGGAGAGCTGTTACTTTTCAGGAATGGCTATAATCCTAATCTGAAAGGGGAAGCTGGGCAGTCACGTGGTTGATACTGTACCAGGTGATGTGGGAGTTCACTCTTAGGCTCCCTATTTTTGACAGGACAATCCCAGAGAGTATATTGTCACATATATGGCAAACGTGCAGTGAGTCTGACACATGAGGGACGTGCTGGATCCGCTGCACATCTGCAAGTTGACTCCACAGTGCATGCACAATAGGTCTGACACATCCAGATGCTGCACAGACTGCACATATGCAAAGGACATTTGTACTGTTCCAGCCGGGCTGTCGAACATCCAGAAATCCGGAACGGATATGCTGCATTTGGCAGTGTTAATGGGAGAAGGGATAGGGGGAGCCCTCTTTTTTTTTCCCATTAAATCCCCACCTGCTTTAACTTAGGGAGACAAAAGTGCAGCTTTGTTTCCTCAACACGCTTTCTCAGGATGTCAGTTTGTAGCTGGAGATGTTCTGTGCTGCAGAGTAGTTTTTCTTTTCTTAGCGTGCCCGTATGTCAGACATCTAAAAATAATAGTGAATCTGGACCTTTGTATCTGCACATATATCCCAATCTCTCTTGTGCTGTGACCTTTCTCTCACTGCCTCTGTAAAGGAGCCCTGACAGCCAAGAGCTGAAAAATAACCATTTAAACAGGCATTTACTTCAGAGTATCTTTCTGAAGATTATTTTGATTGGATCAGTCAGTTCTGGGTAAGATAACATGTGGACAACTGCGTGCACGCTATTAGGAGAAACCCTCCCTAGAAGAAAAATAACTAAATTACCTGCATCCCCCCATAAGCTGTGTTTTTGCCCAGTTTGCTTCTAGTCTTTTGCCAGGAAATTTGATTATTCATTCATGCGTGCACACTATTAGGAGAAACCCTCCCTAGAAGAAGAATAACTAAATTACCTGCATCCCCCATAAGCTGTGTTTTTGCCCAGTTTGCTTCTAGTCTTTTGCCAGGAAATTTGATTATTCATTCACAGAACAGAGACGATGTTGTTATCAATTAAGCTTTTCTTCTAACAGCTTAGACATGGGTGGTTCATTCTCTCTTAATCAAGTGCTGTGTCTACACTAGATTATTTTCTGTAATTTCCCATCATTGGTACCACCAGTGTAGCTCTATTTGTAGTGTAACCATGTAGACCAGTCACCAGTGCTTTATTTATTATGGCTGATAAACCTGTGAGATGCGGTGTTTAAAAGGCACCTGCTGCTCCTTTCACAGGCCTAGAGACAGATCACTGCCTCTCCCGCTGCTGGAGCCCCAAAAGCACCAGCACGGGGAGATTTCAAGCTATGCAATGCAGAGAAGGTAATACATTCGCACAGAAGACCCCTTTATCTAATGAAGAAAGAATTTTTTGTAGAATTACAGGAACCAATTTCCGTAGCCTCTGTTATTAACATGACACATATTTATATATATCTGTAATGTGTGCATACATTTGCAGACTTTTCTGTGTGTATGCATGCATACATTTGCTTTCAGCTATGCCTACTGCTAGCCCTTTGGGCACTCAAAGTAAACTTGGCAATTACAATTTCATTTTCTCTTCCACAGACATTATTTGGATTGCAACGTTATTTGGATTGCAAAGATTGCAAGGAAATGTTTAAACAAAGCTTGATTCTGGAATTGAAAAAAAAAGCTTGGTTCTGGAATTGAATACACCATCATGTATTCACTTTATTAATAATAACGAGTATTCCTATCACATCTGCCTTCCTAATTCTTAAAGATCTTATCAAGGGGTAACCATGATGGGGCATTTCAAAGCATATACGTGTGTTGAGAACATGGATCTCATTGAAAGGCATATGCATTGCACAACCCATGGATACATTTCTGAAAACAATGTGACAGATCTTTCACAGATGAGAAACTATGGCATAGATGAATGCTTAGTAAGTCTTGTTTTTAAACAAGAGTTTTGGTTTGAATTGGTGGATGCCTTGCAGAGCCTAGTTTGGTTAAAAAGGAAGGTTCTGAAAGCATCTGAGAACTACCCCTTGATGCCATCACTGAAAGCGTGATGGTTACTGCTTCACTTTTGCCATGATGACTGAGAGCCCAGTTATCATTTTATGCATTTTTTGTTTTATGATGACACCTCAGTTTCCTATCCTGCAGTAAGACCTGATGATATTAAACCTTGTTCAAACACAGAGCAAAAAATACCTTCCTTCAAAGACTTTACACCTTAATAGTAAGGCCAAAAAATGGGTGTAAGGGAAGAAATGAGTACGTGATGACATCAGTTAGTAATGTGGGTAGTGGTTTCAGCACTCAGCATGATGGTTTTTTGGGGCAGGATATTTTTAGTACACATCAGAGTCAGGGTGTTTTTCAAAGAATTTGAAGAATTTCAGTTGATGTTCACGGAGACCATCTGTGAAACATAAAAGCATAGGAGGAAACATGAAGATGTTTGTCTAAAAATCTGACAAACGGGTGAGAAAAGATGGCTCAAGAGGCGACCAATAGTGCTGGAGCAGAGGAGATGGAGCCAGCGGAGGCATGTGAAGAGCTGGGTGCTGCTGTTAAAATCAGAAACTGCTGGAATTCGCAATACTGCCCGAATTCGTCTGCAGCAAATTTCTGAAAGATGGATGTTAAACTGCTGGCAGTGTAAGTTGACCAGCACATGGTGTTTGCTATGTGGATAGGTAGCCTTTTTCTACGTACTCTCCTAAAAGAATCTTCAAATGGTACGCTGAAGCTGTGGGACTATCTAGAGAAATATGGAAATCAAACATTGCGTGAGTTGGAGCTGTAATGTGATGTCCACCATCTCTGAAATAATGGGGAGAAAAAAGAAGCCCACGATAGCCATGCTAAGCTTGAATTGAAAGCTAAAGCTTGCAAGGAAATGCTGGAACGCAATATCGAGATTGTAATAAGGAAAGAAGATCAATTTGAAGTATGTGCATTGTTTGAAATCAGAACCAAGTGCAGGAATGAGTGTGAAAGCTCACCTCTGAAGGAGAGATCGTTGATTAAACATATCTGATCAGAAATTCCATTTTCTCCATATTTATCTAGCAAAAAGTGGCTCCACTTTCCTGAGTGTCTTTAGTTGGGAGTATCGCATTTTACATCTCCTTTGGCCTATCCGGTGAATTCATTACTTAGATGTACATTTGATGGGAAGAGTGAAATGCCATGCTAAGTAACAAGTTCCATGGGGATGGTGTGACATTTAACCTGTTTACAAAATATACGGTGTGTTCATCACCTGTCTTTGCTTTTAAAGCTGAGCCACCAGCCATTGTGTAGAAGCTCAGGAAATACTTTGAACTGAATGTAAATACTGTTTCTTAAAACTGTACTGCAAACACTGTTTGCCTTCCTTCCCACTAGCCCTGGAGTTGCTGGGTTTATCCTACAGCTCTTTCTCCTGGGGTCACATGCTGTAAGTTAGTTTTAGAACAATAAATGTAGCCTGTATCTAAGAATGCCTTCTATTTCTTGTCAATGAGACATTTCAGCTTTTAAATATTTAGATTCAAAAATTTGACACAGACATAGGAATAAGCGATACATCAAAGCAACTTGTCAGCTGTCATTAAGGAAACAATTGTCCTCTGTTGGAGAGGGCAATGCAGCACATAGCACTGCAATTTAGCTACAAAATGAGGTAATAAATAAGGGAGGAACAAAGAGGTGAAGGCAAAAAAAAAGGAAGGAAGGAGGTGAAGCCTGCTTCCAGCTGACAGTTTTGTGCCTTCAATGCACTTAAAAATAAAACTATCCAGCTTGCAGTGGTATTGCTTAAATAGCTTTTCTGAGGCTCTTGCATTTTTAGCTAAATACAGTCAAGGCAGGATCCAGCTTGCAGATTAGAATTTGTAGATTGATATATCTGCATTAAGTTGTCTGCCTATGAACCTGGTATTTAAGCTCCCATTCTTATGTGAAAAGACACAGTTAATTCAGTTGATGAAATCCGGAGAGCTTTTCAGATTATTCCAAAGCAGATACCTCCACTGACCACCTGCGTAGCTCTCAAGGCTTCACTGAGCTCATGGAGTTGCCTGAAGATGGGTGTCTAATACTGTTCAGGATTTCCTGCGGTATCAGAGACATCTGCACAGAGCAAGCGCATGTGAATCAGGGCTTAGAGGGGACGCAGTCAAGCCAGGTATCATAGTCCACAAAAGCTGAAAAGACATTGGACACCTCTGTTTAGACTCCTGAGTCCTGGCCTAGGTCTCTGTTTTTCATAATGCGAGTTTATCTTAAGCACCGTCTTGTAGACACCTAAGTATAGGTGTCTTAATCTGCAAGCTGAATCCCACATTAGCAGCATTAGATAAACAAACTAATGCTTGTATTAAGAACGTGGCTGTTTGCTCCAGTGTACCTGGTAATGCTTATGTGTAATAAAGCACTGATTTCTCAGCCTTTTATATAAAATAACTGTGTTCCAGGCATATATGTTTTGCTAAAATTCTTCATGACTTACAACAAGTCAGTCATTAGTGCTAATTATGCTGACCTGTTAAAAGCCCTGCTTTAGCCGCAAGACTGGGGTGGACTGTGGCGTTACTAAGAATGATACCACTTTGACAGTGATTGTGATTGTGTCTGCGCACAGGGCACTGGCGTGACACTGTCCTTTCTTTTATGAAAACCATTCATTGCTCTGCTGCCTCCTTAAATTTAGGAATCGATGCAAGTATGAGTTCTCAAAGCCCATTACGCCACCGCTTCCACCGATTCACAAATGCATCTGGGCGAAGCTGCACTTTTAACAAGCATTAGCATGTAACTCATGGACCCTGTGTGTTGGCTGTGAAGCTATCAATTTTTGGGGTTTAGTTATGTTCAGAAGTAGAAGTGAAAAGAAAAAGATGCTTGTTACTGGAGTATATTGCTAGAGCCTTCATGGAGGTGAACAATTCTGCTAACACTGCTTCGCTATTTATGGCAACACTTCACTGATTTCGTGGTCTTCATTATTCTGTATGGCTTTTACTCCTACCCATCGCTCAGGAATGGCAGTGTGTAGGTTCTCGCTATTGTGTACTTTGTCTCACACCATCCTTGGTGCTGTGCGAGGGAGCGGGTGCACGGGAAGAGAAGGTGTAAGTCCAGGCAGTGCCGGCTAATTCCTGCTCCAGCCCCTTCAGTAAGGAACCATCATCAGGTTTCTTACTGTCTCTCCAAAGTGGGGTGATGTTTTGTGTTTTCTCACGTTAAAGGAACTCAGTACGAAGAGAGCTCTCCCCGCAGATGGCTGATGGAGAGCTTCTCCTCTCTATTTTAGTGCAGAATTAACTTCCTCACGTAAATCAGTGCTATCGGCAAGCCAAGTTCACATGTCCTGCTCTGTAGGGTAGAGGTCCTGCTCTACTGGGTAGAGGTTTATTCGCTGTTTTTATATTTTTGGGAAAGTGGGAAGTAAAGCCATCAAATGATCCCCAGACCTCGGAAAAGCGGAAGGTATTTTGATATTCTCAGTTTGCTATGGCCTTACTCATGTAGGATGCTGGGGCTGTCTCTTTCCTAACTGTAAGAAGAAACTCCACATTACCCATTGTGTCAGAACAGACTTACTTAAAAGAACAAACACACATATACGAAGTAGGAGGGAGGTAAACTAGTTGAAGTGCCTCAATTTTAAGGTTAGATCAGAGATTTCTGTATCTGTAGTAAGAACAAGTAGTAGTATAATCTCCATAGTGAACCGGTGGCGGGAAGAGCCCTCTGCAGTCTCAGGGAGTGCAGTGGGCAGCAGTGCTGCCTGGCCAGTTGGGTGTCCTGCTGTCTTCTGCATCGTCAGGGTCAGTGTTTGAGGTTGCCTTATATGCACTGTCTTTTTTACACCTTGAAAAAGAGCTTTGTGCACTGCCCACAGCTACAGAAGTAGAGAATGAGACACCTGAGGTCTCTCATAGCCAAATGACCAGGAGAAGGAAACCATGGGCTTGAATGCATTTTGTCCAGCAGCTTTCAGGTCTACCTGAAAGGTCTCCCTCCTACAGCAGCTGTGCACCTCTTTGTAACTGATGCTTTTGCTCCCAATTTAATTTCCCCTCAGTGTTTCAAAAGCCTATTGCATGTGGTTTCGTTGTTGGAAGGATGCATTTAATCCCCTTTTCCATTACATTGTACTTCAGTAGCAACACCTAAATTATTTTTGTTTGATCTTCTCTGCACACCGTTGCCCTACAGAAGTCATTTGCCATGGGAAGTTATGGCACTGCTTTCTTCACAAAACCTCTGTGACACAGCAGCAATTTTAGGTGCATGGTTTTTGGGTGTGGTTTTTCAGGATTTTTGTAAATATATGTGATTTCCAGAAATTATCTCATTCCTGATAGTATGGATAGGGACTGAGATGAATAATGGTGGTTAACATCTCTGAAACATAATTTTTTGAAAATTTCCAATCAAAATTAATTTTATTGTTAACTTTATATTGCTGGTTCTCAGGGTGACCCAATAAAGAAAGAAAAACTCTAAATATACAAATGAGATGAAAATATTTCTTCTGATTATTTCAATGATTCAAAAGTTAGGTTCACCCGCCTTAAAGAATATAAAGGCTTGAGGGCAAGTGAAATTACACAGTACTATAGTGTGGAGAAAGAACATATAAATGAAGACATTTTATTTGATTTAAGAGTATCAATTATTAATCACAATCTGAGTAGAAGAAAATTTATGGATTCACTCTGTCTTTTATGCACTTACGGTATTTTACTCCAAGTATGTTTTTTAGCCAACCAGCCACTTCTCCACAAAATCAAAGCAGGCTTGACATTGCTGATATTCCAAAGATTTAAGAAAGAATCTGTATTTTAAGTTCAGGGTTTTTTCACAAAGAAATAAGTGTACAATGCCAACTTTTTTTAAAAGATGCTTTTTAAAGAGTCCATTGAAACGTAATTGAGACTGATTGAAGTCAACATAGCATTTTCGGTTGGTCTGTATTCTACATAAAAATTCTTGTTTCCACAAAAGTAAACTCTTATCCCTCTCTAATAAGCAGGCATTGAATAGTTCAGAAATAGTAGTAGAGAGTTTTTACATTGTGTTTTAGTCAAAAAATATGAGCATATTTCCTAGCATTGTTTTGTTGAATCCAATTTCAATTTAGTAGTCATCAATTTGAATACTTAATTATTAATCATTTAATTAAGTAATTTTAACAGATCTTTCTTACTGTCAACCCTAAGTGCAAGAGGCCAGTTTTACTTCTGTCCCAACAGTTACACATAGTGTGTAACTACTTTTTAAAGGCAAAAAATAATAGGAAAAAATTAATTTCATTTCTTTAGGTACTCCTGGTTTTTTGCCCCTGTGCATCACAGTGCCTAACCGTCTGTGCTTTATTAGTTCTAAGCTGAATGCATCTCTTACTGGGCCTGGCTGCTCAAGTTCTTCTCTGGAAGAGAACAGGGTGGCATATTATGCCACTATTACAGGTGCAGGTTTGCTTTCTTTTCTTATTGTTTGTCTGAATTTTCCTGCTTAAGTAATTCACTTCAGTCTTCTCTGGAAGTTGTGAAGGAACATTAGTTTCTAGAAGTTTTTATATACAATGCTGCTCTTCTACCACTACTGCCATTGAAGGAGCCTTCAAGAAAATACATGTTTTTTTTAAAAAGCAAATTCGCTATGGGAAAGGGATGAATACAAGGTTTGAATCTTAAATACTGGAGACGGCATACTGAGACGGCTGAGTTATTTTTATTGTTTTGCTGGAACAGATTACTATTTTCAGCCTGGTTTGGTGCAGTTATTGTTTACTTTCTGGTCCTTGGTAGCTGAAAATGCCTGTAGATATTAATATAGTTCCCTTCCCACAGGGTATCTAAGTTCCATAAGTTAGTATTGTGTTGTCACCAGCCAATATCATTCAACCGCATGAGGTTTTAGATATTACACACCGGCTAAGTCTTCTTAGGAACTGTTTTTAACCAATTTGCATGAAATCTTCAAGATCCGTTGCAATGGTGTCCGCATTTTATTAGCATGTTAAAATATTTCCTGAATATTACTTTATGAAAGGTCACCTGTTTGGGAAAAAAAACCACCACCAAGCTTACTGTCTGTATGCTCTTCTTATGTAGTTTATGATCCTAGAAAGAGGTTGTCTTAGAGAGAACCAGGAAAATAACCTTACCAGAAAAGCTGACCAGAGGCAAGTACTGTGTAACCAATTGACATGACATGGTTTAGCCGCTGAATGTTCATTTTATACTTCTAGTGTAGGCTGATCTCCTCCTCACTATTAACTTCTGGAATTCAATCAGAATGAGCTTGCTTGTTTTTTTTTTTTTAATTAATGCAGGAGTGGACCAGGCATTACCACAAGAACGTCGAACTCCTGTTACTCCATCCTCTTCCTCTCGATACCACCGTCGCAGGTCCTCAGGGTCACGGGATGAGCGCTATAGATCGGGTAAGTATAACTGAAGACCACAGAACTGGAATGAAAATTTGAAATGGCTGGTTCTGTTCTTTGCTTTTTTAAAAAGAATTTTGTTGTAAACTCATGTAGTAGCTATACATGGGAAATATTCGTTGTACAAATAGAGACACTATCCAAGCATGCAGGGGTGGAGTTGCAAAGCCAAAGTACGTCTGGAATTGCATCTGGCAACAAACGTGAAGGGCAACAAGAAGGGCTTCTACAGGCACCTTGGCAGCAAAAGCAAGACTAGCGAAAATGTAAGCCTACTGCTGAATGGGGCAGGGGACTGGGTGACAAAGGGCATGGAAAAGGCCAAGATACTTAATGTCTTCTTTGCCTTGGTCTTTACTGGTGATACTTGCCTTCAGGAATCCAAGGCCCCTGAGACCAGTGGGAAAATCTTGAGCAATGAAAACCTACCCTCCATGAAGGAGAATCAGGACAGGGAACATGTGAACAAACTGAACATGTACAAGTCCATGGGACATGATGGGATGCATCATTGGCTGACATCATTGTGAGGCCACTCTCAATTCTTTGAAAGGTAGTGGCAATCAGGGGAGGTTTCTGAGGACTGGAAGAAAGCAAGATTCATTCCTGTCTTCAAGAATGGCAAGAAGTAGGATCTGGGAAACTACAGGCCAGTCAGCCGCACCTCGATCCCTGAGAAAGTGGTGGAGCAAATAATCCTGGAAACTGTTTTTAAATATATGAAGGACAAGGAGGTAATTTGGAGTAGTCAGCATGGATTTATGAAGTCCCCTTATTACGTTGGTCAATCCATGCTTAACCAACCTAATAGCCTTCTACAATGAGATAACTGCCTTGGAGGTTGAGGGAAGAGCAGTGAACATTGTATGCCTTGACTTTAGTAAGGCTTTTGACAGTGTCTCTCATAACATCCTCATTGACGAACTGGTGAGGTATGGATTAGATAAGTGGGCAGTGAAGTGGCCTGAAAATTGACTGAAGTGTTGAGCTCAGAGGGTTATAATCAGCAGCACAAAGTCCAGCTGGACACCAGTCTCTAGTGGTGTACTCTAAGAGTAAATGTTGGCTCCGGTACTGCTTAATAGCTTAATGCTTAATAGTGACCTTGCTGGTGAAACAGAGTGCGCCCTTCACAAATTTGCAGATACCAAATTGGGAGGAGTGATTGATACACCACATGGACGTGCTGCCATGAGGGGTCTGGAGAGGCTGGAGGAGTGGGCAGAAAGGAATCTAGTGAAGTTTGACAAAGGGAAACGCAAAGTCCTGCGCCTGGGAAGGAATAACCCCATGCACTCGGGCAGGCTGGGGGCCCACTGGCTGGAAAACAGCTTGGCAGCAAGGTCCTGGTGGTCAACAAGGTAAACATGAGCCAACAAGGTGCTCTTATGGCAAAGAAGGCCATCAGCCTCCTGGGCTGCACTAGGAGGAATGCTGCCAGCAGGTCGAGGGAGGTGATCCTTCCCCTCTGCTCAGCACTGGTGAGGCACATCTGGAGTTCTGGGTCCGGTACAAGAGAGAGATGGATGTACTGGAATGAGTCCAACAAACGACCACAAAAATTATTAAGGAACGGAGCCTCTGACATGTGAGGAGAGGCTGAGAGAGCTGGGGTTCTGCAGCCTGGAAAAGAGAAGGCTCAGGGGGATCTTATCCATGTGTGTAAGTACCTGATGGGGGAAGTAAAGAAGATGGAACCAGACTCTTCTCAGTGGTGCTCAGTGACAGGACAAGAAACAGTAGGCACAAACTGAAATATGAGAAATTCCATTTAATCATAAGAAAAAACTTTTTTACTCTAAGAGTGGTTAAGCACTGGCACAGGTTGCCCAGGGAGGTTGTGGTGTCTCCATCTTTGGAGCTATTCAAAACCCCACTGGACATGGCCCCAGGCAATCTGCTGTGGGTGACCCTGCTTTGAGCAGGGAGTTGGACTGGATGATTTCCAAAAGTTCCTGCTTTCCAAAAGTTCCTTCTGACCGCCACCAGTCTGTGGTTCTGTGGCACAGCTGGATTTTTTTGTACTGATTCTAGTTTGGTGAATACCATAAAAATATTTAATTTGAAGTATAGCAAGTTGGGAACATCATTATGCCCTAAATAGAAGCACTGATAAAGAGAAGATAAAATTAATTTCAGAGCTGAACAAAAGGGTAAAATCTCATTTCCAAATGAATGGGATCCAAGTCTCTTCACGATGCTGCTCCAGATACAACACAAAGTGAAGGAAATGATTGGTTTATAACTGAAGAAAAAGTGAGCTCTGAAACTTCTTTACTCTTACCTTTGAAGGCGTAAACTGCATGTACTACACCTTAACTGGATGAAGGGTAGGTGTGCTTAGCTGTTGTTTGAACTGCTACAGGCACTGCTGCCATGTAAGCGCCCTTCTCAGCTGACAGCCAGAGGCCAGGGGCTGGTTTGTCTGCTGCTGCCTCTCTGCAGCTGCAGAATGAGGGAGCTGTAGGCAGCAGCACCCATCGACCATTGTGGCAGAGAGACCCTTGCGAGGTGAGAGTCAGGAGCCAGGGATGAATGGTTGTGGAGAGCGCGGAGGAGCCAACTGTGGAAGTTCTGGATTATGTCTGAGAGATGCATCTTGCTGGACAGAGTCAGGCGCATTGTGCTGACACAATGGAAAATTACAGAGAACTCCTTATTAAACCTTTTGTAACATATCTCTGGTTCATTCCGCTAGTCAAAGAGCTTGCCAGTCCCATTTAAAGGAAAATGGAACGATAAATGTTGGCAGAGAAAGTTCATGTACGTCCAGACCATTCTGATAAATTTGAAAAATTCCCCTCTCCCCTCAGAAACCTTGGGTTCACACTGTAGATGCCAGTTCTTCGTTGAATAATGATTGTGGGATCTGCAAAATAATTCCTTGGTATATAAGCTCTTAGAAACTTCTCCCACATTACACTAAAAATCGTCTGATTTCTACCCAGTGTTTTCAAACAGGTAAAAATTCTATTCTTGAAATTGTCTAGTTTGTGGGAATGCAACCCATGGTCAAACCTCCAAGCTGTGACTGTCCAGAGCAATTCTGTTAAAAACGTGTATTTGACTGTGTGTTGAAAGTCGTCTGCTTGAGCTATGCTTGCCATTTGTAAACTAAGATGTTGAGTCAGTTTGGGGACGGGCGAAAGGAGACATCGTGCACATCTTCCCTCTGTGCCTCTCTTGACACGCCAGGGGTGCTCTCAGGTGGTGTTGCTGCTTCTTGGTTTCAGTCGCTGCCTGCTGCCTTAGAAGGAAGGCGTTTGTTCAGTGAAATGGTACATAAGGTCCTGCCTTAGGAATGGGGCGAAGTGTTGTAATGATGTACGTAAATAATAAAGACACAAACTGTCTTGCTGTATTGGGTTTGCATGGCAAGGTTTTGGTAGTGGAGGGGCTACAGGGGTGGCTTCTGTGAGAAGCTGCTAGAAGCTTCCCCCATGTCCGATAGAGCCAATGCCAGCCGGCTCCAAGACAGACCC
>NW_009209979.1:35992-68220 GCF_000690835.1 Fulmarus glacialis
AGGACTCCACGCTGGAGCAGGTGAATGCCCAAAGAAGGCTGGGACCCCGTGGGAAGCCTGCACTGGAGCAGGCTCCTGACAGGACCTGTGGACCCATGGAAAGAGGAGCCCACATTGGAGCAGGTTTGCTGGCAGGACTTGTGACCCCATGGGGGACCCACGCTGGAGTAGTCTGTTCCTGAAGGACTGCACCTCATGGAAGGGACCCATGCTGGAGCAGTTCGTGAAGAACTGTAGCCTGTCTAGGACTCATGTTGGAGAAGTTCATGGAGGACTGTCTCCCGTGGGAGGGACCTCATGCTGGAGCAGGGGAAGAGTGTGAGCAGGAAGGAGTGGCAGAGACAATGTGTGTTGAACTGACCACAGCCCCCATTCCCCGTCCCCCTGTGCTGCTTGAGGGGGGGGAGGTAGAGAAATCGGGAGTGAAGTTGAGCCCAGGAAGAAGGGAGGGGTGGGGGAAAGGTGTTTTAAGATTTGGTTTTATTTCTCATTATCCTACTCTAATTTGATTGGTAATAAATTAAACTAATTTCCCCAAGTCGAGTCTATTTTGCCAGTAACTTGTGAATGATCTCTCCCTGTCCTTATCTCGACCCACGAGCTTTTCGGTATTTTCTCTCCCCTATCCAGTTGAGGAAGGGGAGTGATAGAGCGGCTTGGTGGGCACCTGGCATCCAGCCAGGGTCAAACCACCATAGCTGCTGAGAGGAAAAGTAAGGAATTGAGCGCAAAGGGTTGCTTGTTTTTAGTGCAGGAGTCTCTTCTTAGGAGGGTCAGGACTATGGTGCAAATTTGGATCTCTTTTGCTGCTCTGGAAATGTCCTTGGTGTTAAAACTGGAAAGCTTGACAGTATTTTGGGGGCTTATGGCAGGGCTTTGAATTCCTACCTTGATTGCTGCATAGCATAACTCCTTAGCAGATCACCGAGCTCTCAAATTGGTTTTAACAGCTACCGAATCTTCACTCACTCAAAAGAAACTGTAGCAAATGTCAATGAAAGTAAATGTAAACTTCCATTTCAATTTTGAAAAGTTATCAGATTTAGTTTCAGAGGAGCTTCGCTAAGATACAGTGCCATGTTCCTATGCTGAATTATGTTCTCCCTTTCTATACATCGCCCCTGTGAGATCAGAAGTCTATTTCTTTCTTGGTCCCATGACTCGTACTCTCTATTACAAACTTGCAAGTCATACTTCTTTCTGGTTATCTTGTCTTCAGATTCAGATTTGCTTCAGGTAGAAGCCTTTGTTTCACGTGTTGTTTTGCTGTGCTTAATATTTCAGCATCTCTGCTCTGATCATATTGTGATTATTAGATCCTAGCTGTTACCCAGTTTCAGTGCTTGTTATCATATTTGGCACATCTTCTTGGAAAAGGCCCAAACCAAAATGAATGTGCAGTCTTTAACCAATAAGTAATTCACTTCTAGGAAAACATTTCCCTTCCTGAGTTTTTTTGCACAATTTATTTCAATTAACATCTGCAAACAAATCCTCTGCTCCAACTCTGATCAAAGTCCTGTTCTCTCTCTTCGTGGTAAGATTTTCCTAATTGGAAATCTAGCATCCTGAAAGTCATCCAACTCTCCTTCCACGCCTTTGCTTTTTACATGAATTTAGATGTCAGCGAAGATTGTTTAATGAACTCTCTTTGGAGACTCAAAATCATTGCTGCCACTAATATCACCTTCAACTTATGCTCTTTTATTATGGAAAATGTCAGACTGTGACATTTTAAATCCCCACCTATTTTCTCACTTCAGTCTTTTTTATTATTATTATTTCATTAATGTTGTAACAGAATTTTTCAGCAGTATAATTTTGCAAGCCTGGTTTCTATGATTTTTATATTCTAAATAAAATTGACTCTGAGTTTATGGCAGCTATTTTTTTTTTCCTAAATGTTCGTGGTACATTTTGTGTTTTAAGATAATTTGATTTTATATTTCAGCTACATTGGGAATTTAGTCTAATTCTTTAAAACCAGAAAGGTTTAAAATTTTCTGGCTGCTTCTTTTTATACAGGAAGGGATCCTGAAATCATTATGTTCCAAAATGTCAGCTGCTTTGATCATTTTTCAGATGTCTAAAGAAATAGATTATGCTGTAAGTGTAGTAACTGAATCAGTGCAGGGTTAAGCTGTATTATATACTTCATACAAATGTGGCAGCTAGTTTAGCTGATATTAATTCAAAAGCATTTTTGATTTGTTTACTACTGAATTCTCTTAGTATTTGCTCACTTAGCAACAGTATTTGGAAAGGTTTGCCAAATGTAGATCACGGCAATATTTTTCTCTTAGCAGCTGCTCTTCCTTAGCCTGTGCCTGTACTATAACATTATCTGGGGGCTCAAGGTGACGTGGAAGCCAGATGTTGCTGTAGGCTGGATCAGTAACTTTGGCCAAGAGGGTTTTCTGGCCAGTGGCTTTTCAGGCAAGAAAACCCAGTCAAAGGAGAACTGGCTTGCATGTCACTTCTGCCTCTGCATGCAGAATAGATGTTGGCATCTGGCTTGATCTGGCTCAAGTGATGTGACTGCAAAATCAGGCACAGACTTGAGTATGAAGTTAATAATGGTCATGTGGATGTAGCCGCCGTTGGACGTACAGCCTTGTTTCCTTAGTGCAGTTTAGAAACTGGGTTTCTCAGCTACTTTTGGAAGCTGCAAATCCATGGATTTGGTATGGTGTGTTGAGATAAGGAGATAGGAGTTATGTGGTGGAGTAAACAAGCAGGTAACCTGAATGGCTTAACTTTCACGGTCTTATCGTGCTGTCTAAATGAACTAACTCAGTCAAATACTGTGATTTTCGGAGGATGTTGGCCCTGCGTGTCTTCCATATAGTCACTAGGGTTCTGTTTGCTCCCTGGTTAGCATTCTGCTCCTGCTAACATTGAAATCCCTTGTAGAAGCTTCTGCCGCCATTATTTAAAATACCATCATATAGGCTGTCTTGCTTTTGGAAGAACTGTCTTACTGATTTGGTGCTTAAATGGTGGTCTGTAGCCTCTCCACAGTGTAGCCCTGAAGTAATACTGCTACTGGAGCCTGACCGGGTGCCGGGGGCTGGCTGTTCTGGTGGCCTGGAGCAGAGCTGGGCTCTACTGCCACGTAAAGGCTGCAGCGCAGTACAGCAGCATCTGCTCCTGTGGCAGTTCCTGACGAAATACCCCATGGGTAAACTGGGCATATCCTTGTGATCAGAAATTGTTTTCTTGATCACAGTGTATCTCCCTCAGATCTGCATTTCTCAGCCAGTCATGGCCTGCGGGGTTCAGAGAAAAACTCTCCTTCAGAGACCTTCAGCACCTTTTTTAACTCCTCTAAAAAAACCAATACTTAGTGATAGGGAATGCAGTGTAATATGTTCAAATGCACACGCATGTGTTAGGAATGAGATAGTGGCTCTTGGCTCTGTGATTTCTGCTAGAATTCTCCTCTGATGAGGATATGACAGATGGGTTGGGCCAAGTTTATTAAGTCCCTTGTTTCTCCTGAGGTCTCTAAGAGGCCTTGAAGATGACCAGTGTTCTGCACTGCCTGGAGCAAGGGTAATACTTAACAAAAATGAGACCAGTGAGCTCTAAAACCTGAGGTTTCCAGATGTCAGAAATGATGTGGGAAGAAGCAGCATAAGTGAAATTGCACTGCCTCTATCTCTAAGGGTTCATGGTGTCATAGAGGAAAGACCACCAGATGAGAGCACATACGCTACATGAACCATGTGGACAGATTTTGAAAGGCACAGCAGTGGATGAGCATAAAGCTGGGAGCTGAGAAATGGAGTATTTTGAGAAATACCGTGTGTGGAATCAGCATCTCTCAGCTGGTAGCATGGAGGAAGGGTATTGCTGGTAAGGTGGCTGTGGTACCCAGACTCTTGGCAGGGAGTACCTCCCTTCTACCACTCACTCTTGCTGATTTTTTTCCCATACATTTAACTTCTGAAGATGAGAAAGAAAAAATCAGTCTGGTACACCATTCTTGGAGGGCTGCCCACCCCTGCCCCAGAGATCCCACCACTGCAGAGAACAGCTCGTTTTCCAAGTGCACTCAACACTTCTTTTAAAAGTCATCTTAATATAGGAGATTTTTGGAGATACTGCCAAAACAAATGCATCCTACAACTACAACTCTCCCAGCTCAAATTCCTGAGCCACCTTTCCCACACTGTGGTTCAATAGGGAAAAGACTGAACAGCTTATACTAAGCATGAAATCATTAAACTTCAAAACAAATCATCCCAGGCTAGGTTTGAGGGGCATTTGAAATAAGGGAGCTAGCAATGAAAGGACGTTCCCTGTAGACCCAAATCCTAGAGGAGAAGTTGGCACCAGACCCTAGGTAGCTGAGCTGCTCTACTCTAGCAGCTTTGGTACGTGCCTTACCATGTATTTGTTCTCATTTACCATGAGGTAAGTGTGTGTATGAACTGTAGCAAAGATTGCTGACATTTTGCATGTTTGCAGCTTACCTCATAGTGATATGGGTAGCTTATATTTTGCATTTTTGAAAGGACATTCAAGATCTCATTCTGCAATCTTGCCAGAACTGACAAAAAAGAATTACACTATGAGAATGTAAGAGTTGTAGTGCATGGTAGGGGAAAGGGTGGAATGGGAAGATTTGAGGAATCATTTTTAATGAACCATCTAATATTACTCCAGAGAACAAGGAGAAAGAAAAATATGGTGAATGTGCTATCAATGTGTATCAAGATGGGATTGCATATATATATTAAGGTGGCTCATCATAAAACAAAGAATTTATTAACCCTTCAGGTGAGTGAGGGATACTTGGAAACGTTAATCTGAATTAATTAACCTGGCTGTAGACACACTTACTCAGAAATTAATTAATCCTTTGGTTTAGCTTACTTAAAAACTTAATTTCAAGCTACAACTTGATCAGGACAAAAAGAGGTTGAAGAAGAACTTTTGCAAAGATGTGATTTATATGACCACATCCTTGCTTTTGACCCAGCAGAAAAATTTGTGAGGATAATTGCAGAACTCTTGAGGAAAATTACTCAAGGATCTCCAGAGAGAAACGAATAGAAAGTTGATTTACTTCAGATCGCATAATAAGGGGGGCTGAGATGAAGTCACTATGTGAAGCTGACTTCCAGATTGCATTACAAATGAGATAATAAATAAGTGGAGGGATGGAAATTATTAGTGGGAGGCCTGCATGTTGTTTTTTTATTTCACGTACGAGTAGAGTTAATATAGTTTTAAATCTTAGAGAAAAATGTTTTAAAATCAACTTTATTATAATAGCTGAAGAATCCAAAGTAAAGCAAAAACTATGCCTTTCAGCAAAACTAGCAGTGGACTCATAAAGAGTTCAGTCTTCTGTTTTGGTGTCCTCTGTTTCCATCACATAACGTCTGTGGTTCGCAGCCTGCCCATACAGCTTTCCCAACTGCGTGTTCAGCTTTTACCTTCCTTCCACCCAGTGGGTTATCGCCACTGCCATCCAAAGTGGGAGATGACAGCCATGCTTTTCTTCTTTAGAGTTCAGCTTTCTGACCACATGAGAACATACAAAGCTTCTAGCTTCTTCGTGGGTGCACCAGGAGATGGACAGAAGATGCCTGGGAGGTACTCGGCAGCGGCTGAATGGTGGCACAGCACGGCCCTTTGCGGGGTGCACGGAGCGCAGTTTCCTGCACCAGTGGAGTTTGTTGGCTGCAGCACCCTAGAAGAGCCAGGCCTTTTTCAGTGGCATATTCATGGGAGTGCAGATGTTTTCTAATATGCTGACTTTTCATTGTCAAAAATTGTGCAGGTCAACAAAATTTGGCCCCGAATTCATGAAAAGTCAGCAGAACTTTCCCCTACATATCCACGTATCCCCAGTTCCCAGGAAAACCAGAGGCCCAGCATATATAGTTTAAACATCCCAAAGACTGAAACTTACACACTTAAATTGTTCTTTGAAATGTAAGCAACAGTTTATTTCTGTTGGTAACCTCCACAGCCCTCGTATAAATGAGTGTCGTCTTAGAGCAGATGTTCTTGCATTCAGTCGAGTATTCACTGTGTTTGTTGTGAATGCCGTATTTCAGAATTAATAGCACACCTGCTTGCAGCTGGAGAGAAATTAGGTGTCACGCTGTTCAGGCTATGTGCTTTCCTATCTTAATACCCAGAGAGATTGTGAAAGTATTCTGAGACTGCTTCATTATAGCATCAGCCACAGCAAAGATCCGTTATTGTATGGACTCACTTACTTTCACATTCCCAGGGGTAAGATGATTTTCCAAGGACTAATTTGTGTTGGATGAACACAGCAATTTTTATGAAATCACTTGCCCTGTATCTGCCTGAAAATAAGTCAGTGCTGTCAGCCCAAGACAATCAAAAGACAAAGCCTAACTGTAATCTGTTCGGATGATACCACATTTACCATGTCTCACCCTATTTAGTACGTCCTGATTGCATTTTCAGTAGATGTAGCTACCAAATTATCTCTACTCAGAGTATTTACAGGCCACGTATTAGGAAATGAATTCTCAGTATATCCTTCGTTTCCATGGTAGCTGCAGCAAAGGTCTGATTAAACTCATAAGAGACTTCCATGCTTTCAACTACCAGTTTCCTGTAAGGCAGCAATTGCCAACCTTTCCTCTGTATAATTACTTAGCATACTATTGCTGTACTTAGCATTGCCTTATCTAGAATTTTCAGCCAAAATTCACCTTTGATAGTGCTGGTTTGATAGTGCTGTTTTCCCATACTATCAGTATAATAACTCAGAAGCTGTTAGGATTCTTCTGTTGCATGATATGTTGATGCAGCAATAACTGCCCTTGCTCCTGTTGCCTCCTGCAAGCCACCTCTCTGCCTGTTCTTCCAGCTGTTTTCCTTGATGCCACCCCAGGTTCTGGCTTCCCTGAGACAGAGACTTACTTGTGGTTTTACTTATTTGTTAAATGTCTGACTTCAGGGCTGATCCTCTACTGCAGTGTAAGACAGACATAAATATGTATTATGTGTACATAAATAACCTCTTATTAAAAATCGTTTGGCATTCTCAACTCATTAGTGCGAAGCATCAACCTTCTTGATCTTAATAATCTGCCATTCTGCGAGTGAGTCAGTTGTGTTTGTGGACTGTCCCGTAAAAAGCAAGGATGCTAAACCTTCTCAGAGTCCTTGGGCCTGTCCTGCTCCCGGGCGTATCATCATGTTACCAGGAATTGTCTACTAAAGCAAAGGAAGAAAGATTGTTTCCAAAGGCTAAATCAAAAAAGGAGAAAAGTAGCTCAGGGGAGAGGAATTACACGAGGCAAAAGGAACAAACAGATGAAATGGATGCATTCAGATCACATCTAGATATGTCTCCCAGCAGTTTTATTCTTCCAGGTAAGTCCCCTGAAGGGAGGGATGGAAGTACCATTACTTCAGAACTGGAAAACCAGGCTGCAGAAGATGGTAGGGGCTCTGTTAGATAATTCTGCATCTGTACAGCAAAAATTAGGCAACAGCTTGTTTTTCCATATTTGTGTTTCTCAAACAGCTGGTGATTGGGTATCGAGGCTTTATAATTACTGGGAAGCTGACGACTCGAGCAAAAACAACAGAAGTAATGTATTTTTTCTGAAACATAGGTAGAAACAGACTTCTGCTCTCTTGATTCTAGCAATGCACAACTCCTATCTACAGCAAGTCTGATTTCTTGTCTTAAAAAGAAACAGGGCTGTGTCATAAATTAGATGCAAGAGAACTACTTGACATACAACTGCAAGACCTGATTTAAGTACAAAAGAAGACGCTGTTTTTCTTTTGTGTGCTGAGGCATTTTATGCAAGGGGTGCAAGGAACAGTTTTATAATGTGGAAATTTTTTATGTAGCTGATGCTTACCATGGGAGGAGCACCCTGTTTCGTGATCCGTGCAGAACTAACACCCAGATACCTGATCCGTGAGGAGGTATCACTTTGCTTACAGTATGTTGAATGTTTGACATGCCTATGGAGCAAATGCAGCTAATACTGAATAAAGGAAGCCACTGAGGCATGTTAAACTCATATAGGAAAAAAAAATTTAACAACCCCTCCACATAGAGGAAGAATGCAACTGTAATTTGTTGAATAGGTTTTTGTTTTTTAAAAAAGAGCTGAACAAACAGGAGCAATCTCTTTCTCCTGCTAAAAGCTGCAAAAGTCTGTGGGAGGACTAGGAATATGCAGCATATTTCAAATGTCTCAGTTACAGTTCAGAGCTTTCAGGGACACTATATCTGGCCCAAGAAAGGAACGGGGCATCCCTGTTCATGGGGTGTAAGGGGAAAGGCGAGTCAGGATTATGCTCCATGCCAAACAAGGATGCACACTCAGAAGAGTGCTCTTCTAGCAGCTGTAGAGAAACATGAGGTACTGCAGCATGACTCCATATATGGACCAGGTTATGGCTGACCTTGTTCATCACACAGCAATGGCTTTCTTGCTTCAGGAAAGGAAGGCTGATTTGCTTGTGGAGCACCTCTGAGCCTAGAAGGATCGAACGTACTGCCTTCCCCAAAGTCAATAGCTAGGAGAGGGCAGCTTGTCACAGAGGAAAGTCACCACTAGTTCTAAGGATGCATACCGTTGTGCAAGGAGGAGAGAAAGTATGTTCTACAGAAAAGACTTCAGTAAAAGTTCAGAAGAGACTTTTCTTATCCCAGAGCCAATACAAACCGGACTTCTGGCCAGGCTCTCCTTCTATGTGCCAACCTAACTTCTGATTAAATAAAAAATTGCCTCCCCAAACAAAAAAGATACTACGTGCCACGTCATCAAAAAGGTATGGAATAAACGGTTAAAGAATATGGTGAAAAAAGGGTCAACAGTATGAGAATCTATAATTAACAGTGTTTATAACAGTATTTTTCTGGGCATTATTATTTAACCTTTGAACTTGTGTATCCAGTCACGCTGCCCACCTATCAGCAGTTAATACAATTATCTCCCTCACGTTTTCTGTCACCCAGTTCTCCCTCTTGAGAATAGGTTGCTCCCTCCCAGTCGCCATGCATTTAAAATGAACAATCTCTGAGCACAGGCTCATCCCCCCGGCTGGGCTCCGTGCCGACCACCGACTCTCCGGTCTCCCGCTGGTTTGTTGTGCCAGAGGGATCCCATTGGAGCAGCGTGCCAGGGCAGGTGGGATGTCATTTTGTTCCACAGAAGCAGAGAGGTGGGCTTGTTCCCTTTTCCATGGACAGTCAAATGCACTGATGTGTTGAACATGCAGCCGTTAGGTCTCACTGAGGGATAAAGCTGGGGAAGACCATGGAGAACACGGTGTCCATATCAAGCTGATGCTGTGTAGTAATGTATGTTACTGGGTTGGTTTTTTCCTAAGCCTTTTCAGTTAAACAAGGAGCACAACATTGTGCCAAGTTATGAGATAAACCGGATGAAAAGAGTGACTGCGCTAAGCAGAGCACCTCCTGGGAAGGCTGGGCAATTCGTCCTGCTGATGGAATGAGGAATTTAGCTCTATTTGCAATAGATGAGAGTTTCTGATTATGGAACGCAGTGGCCAAAGCCATGGGTCATCGCTCTGGGAGTCTGACCTTATGGACCCTCATTCTCTATGTCAGTTTTAATTTCTCTGCCCTTTGTTTTGAGGCCTCATCTCTTGTTTAATAGAACATTAGCTCTTTGAAGGGAAGCTTTCTCTCTCCCATGTGCTTGTTTTTACAGTTCCACTTCCTTTGTATTTCACTTACTGACTTTGCTCCCAGAAGTATGCTTGCCCTCTCTATCCTGTGATAGAAAGTAAAGGGAGAGAGTAAACAAATAAAAATGCTTGAATGCAATAGAGAAAAGACTGGGGACAGAGCTGTTTTGTCTAAAGTTCGCGAAGTATTATCAGGCAGCCCATAAGAAATACGTGTCAGGTTGAATACTGAACACCAGGCTGATTGCAACAGCACAAGTTAAGCAATTAACTTTCCCAAACGTGTTGCTTTTCTCTTTCCATTTATTGATTCCTTGAGTACAAACTCAGAAATTGGATTCAACATATGGTTGGCCAACCTATAGCAGTGGAGGACAACGGCAGATAAGCAACTGCGCATTGGTTCCTACTACTGTAGATACAGGTGGTGATATTTTACTCTATGCTCTAGATTTTCTGTTGAGACTTTCTTGTGGAAAAGAGTGTTAGTGGTGGGAAGAGTATAAAGATTTTGTTACCTATAGGAGTGCTTTGAAGGGTCAGGACATGGAGTCTTTTTATCAGCTGTAACAGCGTAGTTAGAATGTCACAGCCTTCTACATGAAAGAATATTTCGCCTAAAAGCATTTTCTTTCCACTTAGACCCGGGACTTTTTCAGAAGGCTTGAGTGCAACTACATCAAGGTGTATCTATGTTTGAAACTCTTATCAGAAGTTTATAGTAGGTAAGAAATTGTAGCATGCCACTATGAGGAAAGAGAGGAGAGGTGGTGTTGGTTTTTTTTTTTTAATGAAAGCTCCTAACTGTGTGGTGTTTCTGGACAAAATCTTCATACTTGAAGAATTTTTTTCAGGAAAATTTAACAATAAATGTGTTTTTTAAAGCAATGCTCAATCACAGTATGATGAATTCAGTTAGCCTGAGTGTGCCAGGGTAGATTGAGAAGACAGTTCAGACACTTTTGTCAGACCTGCAAGACAAGGGGCATCACCCTGCCAGAGATGGTTTGAAATTCTAATGTGATGCTTTCTGCTGATGCTCTGTGTGATACGTGGAGAATACAGACTGTTTTGTGCTGATGGGATTTGGGGGGATAAGCAGTTTCCTGTCCCGAGGGAACTGGGATATGTTTTCTTACCCTCATTATGCTTTGTCCCAGTGTGTATCACAAATGTGGTTTCCTTTCTTTAGTGAACAAGGAGCTTCCAATTACTATTGTATAAATTCCTATTACAAGGCTCCTTGGGTTTTTTTGGTAGCTGCTAGGGACAGATTGTGGGCAAGCAGTGGCAGAGAATGGGTCACATACAGCACGATGGACACCATAGTCCATCTTTCACCAAGATAAAGGCAAAAAGCTACCACACTCGTGCTCAAATTGATGAGAAGCAAATCACCAGAGTCACCCTTTGATGAGGAATGTATGTTTCAGTTTAGGTTTAAATCCATGCTTCATAAAACTACAAAAGTAGATTGTAAGTTGTATTTTGGTTAACATTCCTTGTGATACATCAGCGAAGTTGGCTTGTAGATAGAAAAGCAAAGCTAAAACCTAGAGAAAAGCAAAGCATGTGTGTGGAAAGTGCATACCTGAAGCTGATATGCAAACTTACTTGCTGTTTCTGTCTTGCTGTGGTTACAGGATAGATGTTGTGAGTTGTTCTCAAGTGTAATTCTTAAGTATCAGTCTGGCTTTCCCTCACCTCTCTGATTTCTCAATACTTTGGGACTTAGTCTCTAGGTATGAATGGCTTGAATGCTGTTCATTAGCTTAACAAGTCCAACTCTATACAAGACTGTCAAAATAGGTTGAAGAGCATCTTCAGAACCCATCAATAGGCTTTCAGGCTTTCATCCAAAAAGAAGACCATACAAACTACATAGGCTGTTATTCATTCTTTACCTAATCCTTAGCTTTGCTTTATATGCTTAGAGACACTTCATTTAGCCAAGAGTTTTATTCCTGGGAGAAAACGTTGTGAAAAGATTTTTCATCCAAGCTTGACTGTTTCTGCTGCCTTTTTTTCCTCTCCCCTAAAAGCCTGTAAGCTCTTGCGGATAGTCCCTGGACCACCTCTGGACTGTCTGTCCCCAGCCTTTTCTAGACGTGTGTCCTGGTTGTTTTGGTAGCCTCCATACTCTGAGTAATGCCTTCAGGATAGTTGACCTTGCAGGCTGGGCTGGGAGCAGGTGTGTGTGTTCCTTCTCCCCAGTCAGCTTCCCTCTTGTTTATTCAGAGTTTCTTATCTTTTCCATTGTTTTTGCTTTCCTGTGGGGTTTTGGTGTTTTTTTTTCTTTTTTAGTAATCTATAGTTTGGTTTATTCCACAGTAACCCATTACAAATAAACATATCAGGCATGTGCTTTATTAAGAAAACAATTCAATTCCTGGACTCCCGTGGACTCATTTGAAAATCAAAACCCTGCAGAGTGTTTTTTAATTAAGCTGATGAGTTTACCTTCTTACATCAGAAAAGCATCAAAAAAGAAATCAAAGAATTCGCAAGTTATGATTCAGTGTCCAGCTGTCACTAAGCATTTTAATAGTGATTTTCTGTCAGCTGTTCTCCTTTAAAAAACTTTTGAAGAATTTGAGTTACACCTCATCTCCCTCCTAATACTTACAGTAAAAAACAATCCTAAATACAGTAATATATAAATAATTCTTCCTGTCTTGATCAGCAAAATTTATTCTCTTCCAAAAATTGTTGTAGAGTTTTGTTTATTTTTAAAAGGGAAAGCTCATTTTTTACTGCTTGATATCTAATTGCTATCCTTTGAAGGAAAACCAAGAATTTTCCCTGTTTGTTGGATAAGAAACACAAACTATTAGTGAGCATGTTCAGTCCTGTACACGTTGTTGGCAGTGGCGTGGACTGAGCAGGTAGGAATTTGTCTTGGGGAAATGCTGTTAGGTAAAGACTTACATTGTATATTTTCTTAGCCTGATACTTTTCACATAAACTTTTCATCAGGTTTTAATTATAAGAAAGACCTTAAACCTTCTGCTTTAAAATAATGACTTGACAGGAGAGAAATTGTTTTCTGGTTTGTTGTTAGCATTGCAGTCTTCCTCCGTTTTGGTCTGTCAGCCGCATGGCTCTTTTATCTTTTAAGTATGCTTTTCCAGCTTTGCTGCTTGCTTTTCTTGCTTTGCTTTCGCTGACGTGCTCATCCTCTTCATGATTTAAAACAAAAGCAAAAAACAACTCACATAGGCAGCTGATAACATGCTTTTTCTTAGACTTACTGTTCTCCGCAGTCTTTCCACTGAGAGGTGCTTGAACCCTGGCAGAAGATAGAGAACACTATTATGAAAAATGAGACATAGCGCTTATCAGCAGGGTGTTATCATCCAATGCTTCTAGTCATCCTTCACAGTTGTTACTTAAAACAAGTTACTTATACTGATGTGATCCAACCAGCAGCTCTTTAAATAAAGATATACGTACTCTTCTCTTTCCTGTTGCTTTTCTTGGGGAACACTGCCTGTTCAGAGCTGCTACCACATCAACACAGGAGTAGGAAACAGGCTGTGCGCTGCCAAACCAGTCTGCAAGGGTGGTCTTCAAACAGATTCAGCAGCAGCAGAAGTGGGATCACTCTGGATTAAACCTGCTTCACTCTGCTCCTACTTCACAAATGGGAATAGCTAAATAGTCACACAACTTTTGCTGCGTTTTCTACAGCTGACTAACAGCGGCTGGTTAAAAGGCAACATCTAATGTGCTTCCAGTTGTGTGCCAGATAGCCAGTGTGTGGCAACTTCTTTAACCATAAGTGACTTTATGTGTTTTGTATACAGTCTCCTCATGTACATCTTGTCCCAAAACCATAGAGATATGCAGACAAACAGTGCAAGGTCGTAAACTAAAGGCAGACTTATTTCAATGTATAGTTATGGTAGTAATTAAAAGATTTGCACAAAACAAACTAATTCATCAAAACATGTCGCTAGTGTCTTTTAGACATGATAAATGGCCTTTTTCAGACTTGGGGACGTAGACAGCTATATATACACGTGAAAGGTAGAGAAGCTCTTCACTGGGGATGTCCCCATGGAGGAGGGATATGTGGCTGCTTTGGAGCGGGCTGGTGTGAGCTATGTGTAGCACACGCCTGTGAAGCACAACGCCTGCACTCAGAAGAAGCACAAGGCCTTGTGCTTTTTCTTCTCATTCCACCTCAGGCCAACCCTACGTAATACTTACTTTTCTGTGAATAAACCTAAGTGAAGGAGGCAGGAGGAGGATTTGGGAATAGGGGACGTGCTGCCATTTCTGTTGTGACATTTTACATACCTCTTACCTTTCAAGCAAATGTTCCTGTTCGCTTAGTCTGTGTGACTTTTGTGTAAATTGGAAACCTCACTCATTTAAAAAACGGGCAATGTTAATACACTATGCTTTCACTGAAAACAGTAATGGTTGCTGAAGTAACAGCTCTTGGTGAAACAGAGGTTTGCTCTGGAGAAGCGGAGTTCCTACTCTTCAAATACTGCAACATTGTTCTGGGAATATCATACACCTCAAAGGGCTTGTTTGTTGATATGGCACTTTTCACTACAGCTGCTTTTTCTACAGTGAGGAGAACTCACGCAGTCTCTCTGAGATCCCCTGCATTCCTGGCCTTTCATCATTCGATATGTGTTGCCAGCCTAGCTGGCATACAAACGAACCTGCGCGCAGGTGCACTGAATGCCCAAACAAACAGCTCGTTTCCATCTGAACGCTAGCTTGAAATCTCTCTTTCCTTCCAGATGTCCACACAGAAGCAGTTCAGGCAGCCCTTGCTAAACATAAAGAAAGGAAAATGGCAGTCCCCATGCCCTCAAAACGACGTTCATTGGTGGTCCAAACATCAATGGATGCCTACACACCTCCAGGTGAGCACCTCTGTGTATTTTATGAGAATTTTTAAAATGGTTCTCTGTGCTGCTATGAACTAATAATCTCCCTGCATAGATAATAATGGAAATGTCATTTGACGCACACTGAGCATAACATCGAGATATGTTTGAAGAAGACAAGGTGAACTGAATGGTTGGAAAGTCAGCTGGGGCAGCTCGCATGATTGCTTTGCCCTTGGTGGTACCTCAGGTTGCATTGGTCCTTTTTGTCTTACAAGGACCTAACTATGGCCAGCTTCTCATATTTTCTGTGACTCAAAGTTCCTTTCAAGTTTCTAGTTTATTCCCAACACTATAATGGAATGTTGTCTTTGCAATTAGTCGTGCCATTCCTTTTCAAATTTACGTACTCTTTTACCTACTAGACTGTGGAAATACCCCACATCTCATGCATTCTCATACTTGCTGAATCCAGCTGGACTCCATTTCTTGAGGGGTGGGCTTTCTACCCCTCAACTGGAAAAGTTTTTCACAGAGTTTGTCGAGTGAGTGTGGAAAAATATTTTGGGTATTCTGTACTGTTAATACATGGTTGGTGATCTTCAGAAGATTCTCAAGCCACTTAGTAAAGGAAGACTCTTCTATTATCCTTATTTTTGTACAATAATACATAAGCCATGGCCTTAGAGCAGGAAAACTCTCTCGGTGTGGAGTTAGCAATTGACTTCATTTCAGGGCTTTCAGTATTACAGACTTTTCTTATTATGTTTGCCTACCTTCATGAGTTTTTCTTAATGGCAGTTATCTTTAGATTTGTAATATGAACATGCCTTATTTCTATTAAGAAAACCCAAAATGGACTGCAAGTTAACAGGCTGTTTTTAATTACTAGATACTTCTTCTGGTTCAGAAGATGAAGGCTCCGTACAGGGCGACTCCCAGGGAACTCCCACCTCAAGTCAGGGGAGTATAAACATGGAACATTGGATCAGTCAAGCAATCCACGGCTCTACCACGTCAACCACTTCCTCCTCCTCAACACAAAGTGGAGGCAGTGGTGCTGCACACAGACTAGCTGATGTTATGGCTCAAACGCATATAGGTTAGTATATGGACGTTTTGAGTATGTCCAGTTTAACATGCATTTTGTCTCTCACATTCAGCTGATGCTGCTATATGAAGTCTTATATAAAAGTCTTTCCTGTGCTTTTTCTTCTTTCCTTTTTTCTATTTACATATGTTATATGGACAGATAGTCCTACGTTCTTATTTCATGAGAAAATAAAAAAAAAAGTAGCAATCTAGATTTTGGGGTAAACTTGTATTGTGGCAAACAGGGTCTAGCTGTTGGCTCCCAAATATCTTAAAATGTGCAGTTGTATGACTTCCATTACTTAGCACTAAAAAAGATCTCTGTAGGATCCATCAGGAAGGAAAATCAGTGCATGCAGCTTTAGGGATTGCTTGCACATGAGTTTCCCCTACTGCTGCACCATTTTAATTACATAGTTTGAGTGATTTTTGATATTTCTGTTAACAGTAGGTCCTCTTAAATGTATTTTTTTCTGCCCTTAATTGAATCTAGAATACTTGGGCTGGGATATCTAGCTATTATAGTCCTTGGGAAAGTCTATTATATACCTCCGAAGAAGAGATCTGTTATTATTAGTAGTAGCTTGTTTATATCCTTTGGAAAGATCCTAGGAAGTCAAAGCTTTCCTTCCATTAGGGCTAAGCTTCACCGACATTAATTATTTCTGAATATTGTGCCGTTGACATTAGTCTTCATTAAAATGAGGCAACTATTTGATTAGGCACGTGGAAAGCAAGGCTTGTTTTCCTTTCATTCTCCAGTAACTGCTGTTTATCATACAAGGCATCTGCTTTGGGTGCATTCTTGCTGGGGCTGTGTATTTTGGGTTGTCTCACTGAAAATCTGTTGGAATCTATTTTGGAACAGATAAAGCAACCTTGCTACTGTTCTACTACACATATGAAATGCAGTTTTGTGTGACTGTTCCTCAACTGATCATTCCTTTTCAAGTATATGTAATGAGATACATGAAAGCATCTTAAATGTTCCTGATTTTATGTGCTGGAACAGTAGTCTGTATCCCTTTTTTTTCGCTCTGAGTATAGCTTGATGTAACACCTGTGATTTCAGATAAGTAATCCTCTCACCATGGTCTGGAATTGCTGAATTGCAGTCAGGGGAAGAATTTCTATTGTATTCTTAAATTCATGCTAAATTAATAGCTTAGAACCTTGTTTTAGAAACACATACACTTCTGAACACATTAATCATTGCATTTGGTTATTTTCTGTGACTTCATCTTGAAATGCTAGAGGAAATTATAGCATAGAGAATTAAATTTATCCAAACCCTAAAAGGTTGCATTACTCACACACCAAGTCTTAATGTGTCTTTAAATATAGCTTCTTTATAATGTGACATTTCAGTAATTTTAAATCTGGCACAGTAAGTCTTCTTTTATAATCACTGAGTTTGCGGTAAATAATACAGCATTTATAGAGCTAAATTAAGATGGCAGTATTCTACAGAAGAGGAAAAATACTACTTCTTTTACTTGTTTTATTTTGCCTTATTGTTGTTAACTGGAAAGATCTCTCCTTCGAAGGAAGCAGTTAAGCTTGCCTCAGTGTATATATATTTTTATTCATTCTGACAATAAGATACCTTAAATTGCATCTCTAGCTGGGCAGTAGTTGTGATGTAGTAATCTAAAGGTCATTTGGATACAAAATATGAGCGATATCTGCTAACAGATTGAGACTGTGATCTTAAGGTTACCATCAGTCATTGTTGCTAAGATCACTGGAAATATAAGAGAAGCTGCATAGATGATAACTATAAGATGTATTTCTTCATGGGTGAGTTGCTTTCTGTGAGAATTTGAAATTAAATGGCTCTTTTGTTTCTTTTCAATCTGAGGAGGTGGATTTTGCATTTAAATGTATTCTAAGAGGTAATTTGAAGTAATTTGAAGTATTCCCACAGATAGCCTTGCTCTTTCAGAGGCAATGTGCCAGTGATCATAGATGAATAATTCTCTTTGGTAGGAGAGAAGGTGAGAGAGAAGAATAATCCTGTTCTCTGAAGCTCCTCAGCTACTGGAGACAATTTGTTCTTTATCACAAAGAACGTATATTCCCATGGCTTGATGTTTGTTCGGTCCAGGGAGTTCTCCAGAGACAGATCAGCCTGCAAAAGAGATATCATCTCTAAATATGTAAGGACATACTGCCATACTCTGAAGATGCCAGTTTTGATAAATACAAATTTAAGGGGCAACAGGAAAGAACTTTAATGATAACCAAAAAAGCCCTCCATTCTCATATCCACTAGGATTTTACCTCCAGAGTACATCACAGAATCAAAGGGAGATTTTTCCAGTTTAAGTACTGTAATGCAGTCCTGAGAAGGGATTTGATAAAAACCTTTGGCTATAATATAATCAGAGTTCAGCTTTGTGGATCATTTAGATAATTTGCAAGGCTATTATATGCTTTTAATGTTATACTGTTCATTTAATTTGGCTGCTTCTGCTGCTCTGTTATGGCCAAAGTTCTAGTTTAGGATTGATATCCTTTAAATATTTATTCTCAGCTTTAAGACACATAGGTGTCTGTCCTAAGCTACAGCGAGAATCTTCAGTTTGGCATAGGTATCACAATTGTGTTGGGTAATTCTTGAACTTAGAGGTCAAACCAGTGAAATCTGTAAAAAATATCTAATGTTCTGACCCATCTTTGGGTCAGTACTGTATATATTTCTAAGATCTTTAAGCTTTCATTTGTCTGTATTATATTTTTTGGATCTATACATATATAAAAATCAAGGAGAGAAAGCACATCCCAAAGCTCAGGAAGTTCATGTAATGAAAATCACACAGTGCTTACCTATGATTGTAAATTTATATAAAGCGTTAAACATCTCACTACAAAATTTTGATCCTGTAGGTGCATTTAATGTTTCTTTTGTATGCTTCAAATATGTTTATGTTTGAAAATCAAAGGCCTCTCTCCAAATCAAAGGCCTCTATCCAAATTAAAGGCTACACAGATTTCTAGTAAAGTAAATGCAAAAACATGTACCATAAAGCATGACTGATAGTTCTCTGACAACCTTAACATTCTTACGTGTTCTGAGGGGGAATATTAACTTATAATACAGGAGACTAGTTTAAAATAGTCTCTGTCACCTGGACATCAATACAGGAGAAACCCAGCTGATGGAAGAAGCCACAGCTCTGACTCTGGATTTTCCGTCCCTGACAACCATAAGAGCCAGCTTGTTTGGGAGAAAAAGCTATGTTTTCTTCAAGTATAGTACTGCAGGGATGCTTTTTGAGTTCCCGGAGACTTTTCAAATACACAGTGCTTATGTGTGCTTCCAAACTTCCACTGGAAAGTATTCCTCCACCTCTTTGTTTCTCCTCAAACATGGGGCTCTATCAATGCACATGCTCTATCCCTATGTGAATGTGCTCTGCATTGTCGTTTTTTTCTGATTTTCATGAAATGGGGTAAATTATACCACTTCAGTGGCAGAAATGAAGAGAGCCTTAACTGGAAACAGCTGTTCTGTCTGTGATCTTCTAATGCAAGAATATTGGAAGAGATGGGAAGAAGAGGTGATGCAAATATGTAGTTTGATGGAGGAAATGCTTTGAAGTCCTGCAGCTGTCACAGTTACTACTTTTTAGTCAACAGATGTGTCAGGATCATTATTCTTAACTAAACCTCAAACAGTGCTTCAAGTTACCTGACATAAGACCAAGCAGCTCTATACAGATTGTGTCCATAGTCTCAGCCTGGCTTGACTATTCTATACAAAGAAGGGTACATTTCACATAACATAACAATTACCTTTTTCTTTAGAAGTCATTCAGACCAAATTTTTGTCTGTATGACTTTCATTTCTCCAAGCCTGACTCTGAGAAGGGAACCAACTGAGGATTTGTAAAGCTAATGGATGAAACCTACAGCTGTAGATATTGCCATGATAAGACATCTGTTAAGCAGACACTACAAAGGAACACAGCAAGACAAACCTTAATGTTCCTCTTCTGCTAGATAAGGGTTCTTCTTAATGGAAATGTAAATAGCAGATGGGCAGCCAGGGTGCTAAAACCCCACTCTTTGGCCAGCCAGTGGTGGCCACCTTGGGAAAAGAGTTTCTTTTAGGTAATGTCAAGTGCCAGTGCTGCTTGTTCAAAAGGAAACCCTTTTACAAAAGAGCGAAAAGCTGCTTTCTCATGTTATTTCACCCTACTCGGCACCATGTGTTACAAAGGAGTATTTGGTTTCAAGTGTATACATCTGAAGAGAGAGCATCTCTGCTCTGTGGTGCTTTGGATCACGTATCTTCTCTCCCACACGTTTAAAAAAAAATAATCTCAGTGCTAAAACCTGAAAGGAGATACTTTAACTCCTATTCAGTTTGCCTTGTAACGTTTGAAAGATGGAAATATTTCACTGGAAAGATGAAAACAATTACAGCTAACTTTAAAAATACTTTCCCATGTTACTAATAGCTGACTAAGTACAATTATTTTCTTAGTCATGATCTCCTCTCCTATTTGCGTAGCAAAACTGCATTATAAGTAAAAGATAAAAAGATAAACATCAGCATTTTTTAATTGACTTAGTTATTGAGTAATTCAATCATGATCTATAAAAAGCTCTTGCCACTTAGCAAGAAAGGGCAAAAATTGTGCTGAGTCTAAAATAGTTGATAATGACAAGACATCTAAAATGAAGACATTATTCAAACCATTGCCAGCATAAGCTTCATTGTCCAAGCTATTATAGTTCAGCTGGCCACTTACAGCGTAATACAAGGTGTTTGTTTCAGTAAAATTATAACAATGGATGTGATCAGACTCAAAAGGCTCAACTGGACATGTGTAGGACACAAGATGTTTTTGAGTTGCATGATAAAAGCCATCTCATGTTTTCCTCAACCAGATACTGTGGTTTAGTGATAAGGTTGAGTCCTTATGATGTTCATGAATATAAACATTAAATAACAATTACAGACATTAATATCATATCTTAATTTTTCGTGATGATTGTCCGTCAAATGCTACCTTCAAATGAGAAGTATGCAAAATAGGCATCTAATAGAGCATCTTGTTACTGGGTAGCCATAAAAATTAGTTATCTGTGTTGATGGTGCATGAATTTGGGATTGAATGCACAAGAATTACTATGATCCAAAGTTCAAAACTCATGAAAATGCTTTATAATTACATTTGAGGTGAAATTTACTGTAGAAGTTGGTGTTACAGTAGAGTTACAGCACCATAATGCTTATAGGACAGATTTAATAAAAAGCGCATCTTGAAAATAGTATCGGAACAACATGAAGTTTTTGCAGAATTTTTGCATTTTTAAAGACTCTTACCCTATTGTAGAATGGAGTGCGTTCCTCTTCACTTCAGCAGCAGCAGGATGAAGACCTGCCTTCTTTTGTATCTCAGAGGCTGCTGGGGATCATTTATGTCAATCAAGAGAGAAGTTGTTATTTGCTCATGGTATTTATCTCCATCTAACCTAATGCTGATAAAAACCTGGAAAAAAATTATGGGACAACCCATAAAAATAGTGCAAATACGTAGGTAATACAGACTCAGAGTTGAAAACATGGGAAAACAAACTGTGGTAGCATGCTGAGTTATCAGGCTGTGAAAGAGAAAGATTAGCTCTGTGGAATTGTTTAGCAGTGCTGGCATGAGTCAGACCAAATTGTGTTTGCCTTCTGGAAGGCAAGTCTTTATTATGTGGAAGAATTGAAATAGCTCCGTCTAAAAATAATAGACAAGCAAGTGTCCATGCAGAACGCAAAGTTCATGTTTCTTTACATTTTGTTTCTTTCCCCTGGATTCCAACTCTGATATGATTGATTTTTTTCTGAATATACAAACAGATTCCTTTCTTAACTAAAACTGGCATATTCAAAATACAGAGGTCGTAAAAGGGATATGCATTGGCACTTGGAAGTGATTGACAACATGTGTATTCTTTTTATTTAGAAAAACCGATGCGATAATCTACCAGAAGTATATTTGTCTGTGTCTTTTCTTTTTGAGGCTGTTCAAAAGCTTTAATTTCTTGTAAAATAAAATGTCAGTGGAGAACCTACAACCTTATTGTAGCTTTTTTTTAGCCTATTGCTTATATGATTGCAGATACACAGCCCCTGTTTTAATCAGTGGAAACTTTATTTATTAAAATCATGCTGTACATTATAGTTGTATACATTCATTTTGTGCATTAACTTTAACGCCTGTTCAGATGTTGGGAAAAAAATCAAATGGTATCCTTTCCTCTCCCTTTGCTTTTCTGCCCTCCAACACTAGAGGTACACGGTTAAACCTTTTAACTTATTTTTCACAGAAAATCATTCTGCCCCTCCAGATGTTACCACTTACACCTCAGAACACTCAATACAAGTAGAAAGACCACAAGGATCAACGGCACGGGTGGCACCAAAGTATGGAAACGCTGAACTTATGGAGACTGGTGATGGTACGTCACAAAGCAAAACTGGATTTTTTTTTGAGTATTGTAACCTTTTTAGTGGTTACTGTACGCATCTGCTCTTTGTTTCTTCTGGGCACTTTTCACTTATAAACACGTACAAAGTTGCAGCATCTCTGCAGTCCTAAAATAAACTGGTATAAATGAAGCCAACATAGAGAAATACTTCTTAATCAGCAGAGGTGATTCCCTGTAGAAATTGTTTGGCAAAAGAAAGCAGTGAATCTCTTTAGATCTGCTTTTATCATGCTGCCTGGTTACAGCTAGTCTGTTTTTTAAATGGCAAAGAAAGTGGCGTGCTAGGATGGCTACATCTTGAAAAGCGACGTGTTTGAAGTTTTATTTTCTGACTACTCTTTTTGGAAAAACAGTTATTTGTAAACCTTTCTTATTTACTGCTCCTCTTTTCTAAAACTTATTAAACAATATTTCAGCAAGGTGTAGAATTGTTGACCAAGTGTATCGCATCTAAACTTAGCAGCTTCAGCTCTAAAACCCACTTGGTAAAAGTTTTGGAGCCAACTGTATGGAAGGGTAGGAAGTTGAAATTCCTGCAATGCAGTGACAGAAAACTATTAGTTCAGGAACAGATGACATGAACATTGCAGAGGCTTTGCACACAACTAGGGAAAAGGAAGGGGGAGGTGATTGATGGGATTATATTATAAAAGTGCCCCTTGCCCCATGCTCCTGTTCAGAATTGTGTTTTTCAAAGTGCTGTGTGGGCAAGCACGCTCCCTTTGGAGCTTGCTGGCTGGTGGGATTGGCCGTAGGGATGTTCAGAGAATACAGGGTCATGCTGAAGTAGTACAAAGATGTGGACCATGTTTAAGATGGATACTGGACAGATGTCCACTAGAGTGTAAAGAGCAAGCCAGAATAAATGATGGGGCAGAGCCTATGACCCACACTCTGTGCTGAGCTGTGGTCTAGTCAGACATTGTTGGTATGACCAGTGATCATGGGGAGAGCCAGTGCCTGCCTTCTCACAGACCATTCCAGTGCCACCTAGAAGAGTTCTCTAAGGTTACTGACAATTGCTGTAGGGAGCTTCTCTCCCTCAGTCTATGTGCTGTTTCCCCTCTAATTTTGTAAGCTCGCTCTGACATTGTTGTATTGTTTTTATTTAAACTAGCCGTCATTGTTCCTTTTTGCTGAAATGATCTTAATGTCTTAATGTTGAATACTTGAGTCACGGTATGGCATGAAACTGTAGTTGTGGTGGCCTTGCAGTCCTAGACATTTTCTTACCCCACTTAACGTCTGGTGGCGTTTGACATAGCGGTCAACTGATGTCTCCATTGATCCCTGTCCTGCAGGAGTACCAGTGAGCAGCAGAGTGTCAGCAAAGATTCAGCAGCTGGTCAATACACTAAAACGGCCCAAACGACCACCATTACGAGAATTCTTTGTAGATGACTTTGAGGAATTGTTAGAAGGTAAAATGACTGTTTTTCAAAAGGTTTGGGGATCTCTTATTAAAACTGTAAAACGTTTGTCTTGCACATTGACTTTCTAGAAAGCTAAGTAAGCCCTCCCTGCGCTGGCAAGTACCAAAAAGCATCAGTATTCAGTGGAATCTGCCTCTGGTGAGCTTGGATGTAGTGCTGTAGAGTCAAAAGTCTCTCTCGTTTGCTCAGCTCCTGGTTCTGCTTGCAAAGAAACAACAGAAGAGAGCAGAGGGAAGCTTTGCTTTGAGAACATTCAGCTGTGGGTTAAGGCCATTGCTTTTGAACACCAGTATGAGAAAAACTGTCAGTGAGGAAGCATGTTAAATGTTTTACATATCCTTTGTGTAACAGAGAAGCATCAAAAAAATGAACTAAATGTAAGATAGAAACAAGGATAAAGTCAATAAATGGGATTTTTTTTAAGGAGGCCAGTGCTTTGAGAATTAAGATTTACCAGGATGTGGAGATTTAAATAGTCTTCATAGTAGTTTATAAGAAATCACTGTAACAGAACATGACTTAAGTCAGTCTGTTACTGATGACTTGTTTCAGTAGTTCTGCAGTTCATCTCATTACTGCATTTTTGCCAGGAAAAAGTATTCTCCATCTCTCTTTAGGAATAAAGAAAGGTTGATTATTTTGAAGATAAAATATATGCATGCTGCCTCAGCAGTTTCTTTCCCTGCTTGTAGAGCAAATGTAAGGATAAGCACGTGTATTCCTGAGATGTTTGAGTTGCTTCATCTCTTAAAGTTAAAAGTTAATTATTCTGTTATATTTCTCTGTTGCTTCTCAATACCTTCTAACGTTATTATTTTCAGGATATTTTACAAAGGTAACTTATTCTCTTGGTTACACAGGTGTACACAAGGTATAGAATTTACATGGTAACTGTATATCTTTTCATAATCATAAGTTCAACAGCCAGATCCAAACCAGCCAAAGCCAGAAGGAGCTCAGATGTTGGCTATGCGTGGGGAACAATTAGGTGTGGTTACAAATTGGCCGCCTTCTCTGGAAGCAGCTTTGCAGCGATGGGGGACCATCTCACCAAAAGCTCCTTGCCTAACCACTATGGATACTAATGGAAAACCACTGTATATTCTCACTTACGGTGAGCACTCTTCAAACTCCTTGTGCTTTTATATATTGTATACAGTGTCTATGTGTATAGTAAATGCATAAATATACAGTGAAAAAAGCCCTCCAGTGATACATCTGTTCCATTGCTGAGTAGGGTAAGACAATTCTGAAGTTGTTGGTGTCTGAGTATGGATTGCTGAGATGTTACAGTATTATTTATTTCACAAAGAGGAAAAGAGCTGAGTAGATACACCCATGGAATCACAGATTATAAATTAAAACCACCTTTTAAATAGAAATACATCCTAGGGCAGATTTTCCTGAAGATTAACGTCTAAATCCATTGCCCTTGGATGTTGCCCAGGCTTTGTTCTGTAAAAGCAGAACCTGGTATATATACAAAATCCACCAGCTTCCTGAAGAAGTTAAAATAGGATTTTTTCCCGTGTTTTACTGACATTGTAGTAAGTGTGATTTGAATTATTCCTCCTGATACGTAGTTGTACAGCTAGCAAATGTACCCCCTTGAAGTAGATTTGCCAGGATATATTTCAGTGTGATCTTTGGTATGTTGATATAGTTCAATGTGTAGTGCCTGACAATATATTGCAACCAAGCCAAATAAAAATAAACATGAGGCTATCTCTGACAAATAACTCCTATATAGCTTCTAATTTTGAGATGCTCAGGGGACATTTGGGAGATGTTCAAAGGAATTATTATGAATAACTGTCAAACTTTGAAAGCGAGTTGGAACATTTCTGTATGCTATTGATATGGATATAAAAAAATATTTTGCTTTTTTTTATTTCTACCTTCTCAGGGACCTAGAGTTCTGTGCAGAGAATGTTTTTACATGCTGTGATACAGAGGTCTGTCTGTTTTGTTTAGTGCTGAATGCTCCTTTCCATTCAGGAGTCAGACAGAGTGATGGTCTGTGGCCGAAAAGATGTCTGCTGCAAGTTTGGCATTGCAAATATAGTTAAAGGCTTTTAAAGTATAACAGAACCTTTGAAACCGAAGGTCATGCATGAAACATTTTCCCTTCAGGTACCTTAGAGTTAAGAAGTTACTTAAATTAGGGGGCAAACATATGATTCACCATTGATCAACGTTTTTTTTCCTTAAGGATATTTACTTGGAACTAGAGAAGAATTTTAAAGTTTGCAATTACATGTTTGCAGAAGAGCAATTCATATCATTTACTGAATGCCCCAAATAAATTGGATAGAACAGGAAATTAAGATGTTAGTGAAAATCAGACCATTTTTCTGATTACGGGATTCTGTCCAGAGAGTCTGAGCATATATCCTGCCTTGCCTGAAGGGCTGTAGGCTGAGCAGATCAACCTAAGGAACTCATCCACGTGGCTCATGGAGCCACCTAGCCTGCTTCTATGTCCTAAGCTAACTCTTTCCAAACCCTCTTCTAAATTCTCCAAATCCCCAGAAAAATGGGACTAAAATTCATGTTTTCATTACTTTTATTTGGTAGCACTCTAGGATATGGTTTTTGCTGTTGCCTTTCAGTAGTTTCCTGAGGTTAGGAAAAAAACAAATCTTTTTTTTCTTTTTTTCACTTTCTTTTTATAGATAAAAGAAATCACAAACCAAAACATTTCATAAGAGATTTAGTGAATTCTCTGCTGGCTAGATTTCAAGCTGACATTCTTCTTCATGGGAAATGTCCATTCACTGTGCCATAGCAGTTTTCTTAAATGTCAACTGCTTTTGAAGTACCATTAACATTACAGCCACCTGCCATTTTATTGGTGACTTTATGAATGATTTTGCTGTAGCTATTCCACCTTTCATGTCTCTAATATTTTCTAGCAATTGTGGGCATGGCATTTTTTAAAGTTGAACATTAATAGACATTAAGCCTTGAACTCAGCAAAGACACTCTTATTAATGAATTTTTATCCCTGTGCATAGTTCCACGGGCCCCGGTGGTCATAAACTTTTGAAAGATGAGCTTAACCCACAATCCTACCACATGGTATTAATGTGACACTTCATCTCCTTGTGTGCATGCTATGATCAGATGACTAAAACTTTAAAATATCAACACTGAGGACTTTAAGTAGCCTCTGAGTTTGTACCTCACACTTATTTTCAGGTTCTTTGCCAATTTAAAGAAACACCATGTTCACTGTTTTGACAAACATTCAAGAGTTTTAAGAATAATTCTGAGTTTTTGGAGGTTCAGTCTTTGACATGTTACCAACATGGTCACTATGCACCTCTTCTTGAATATTTTACCTCTGTTTACTGTTTCTGCTTCAGTCTCTTCTCACACCTTCTTGTATCTTCGTGGAAGTCCCCTTCATTCATCCTCCAACTTTCCGGTTAAGAGGAGGCTTCTGCATGATGTCTTTTGATGCCTACTTTTTTCATACACAACATCTTCTGCAGTTTCTTGTCTCTGCATGGATGAATTGCAGGTTTGCTTGCTTATTCCAGACTTCTTTCCATCTTTCCAAACTGGATTCCAGGAGCGTCTCTGTAACTGTCAGCTAGGTCATAGCCCGTCTGAGTAGGAGTACTTATTCCCTTAACACGAAGCATATTTATCTCCTCCTTTGTGAATCATTGTAGACAATATTCCCATCCTGCCCATGACTCGGTCTGTAACTTGAGTATCATACATGAGCCGGACATTTCTTTAGTTTTGTACAGCCGTTCTGTGTCCAAACCTCGCAGGTTATTCTGGGAGCAAATACTTTCAAATGCAGACCTTTCGCTGCATCTACATGGCGAAGTCTCATCCCATCTGTCACCTTAGTCTTGATTCTTACAGCAGGCTCTCTCTGGTCCTGAAAAATGCCGTGTTGTCCTGTTGCATCTATCCAGGATGCTTTCATACTTCCCCTTGGTGGCCTTGCATGCTGAAAAGGAGCTCTCTGAGAATCCACAAAATTCTCTTCCAAAGCCTTCCTCACAACTCTTTTGCTGTCCTGTCCAGAGACATCTGAGAGTGGTCAGACCGATGGCCAAGCTATGATATGCCATAGCAGACAGCAGTAGATTGGTGTGATAAGACCACCTTGTGTAATTTACTGGAATGAATTTCCCTAGCTAACAGTGGCTGATGTTGATATGATACAGTTAGTGTGATTTAAGTGGTGAGTGCTCTAGATTGGCATGTGCTGTTGTGCGATAAGGGGAACTAGTTTAAAGAAGTTATTCTTTCAGCTGTTGCTTAAAATCATCTCTGCCTTCCCATTGCTCTGCAGGAATTCATCTAATTTGTAATGCCTTACATCTCCTGTGTCGTCTTTGGCATGTTTTGGGGGCTTTTTGTCTTCATAGCATGTCAGGACTGTTTTCCTCCATGTGTCTCAGATTACTGTAGATAGAAGAAATTAATAAATGTGCTTGTAGACTTGATCTTTTTTCCAAGCAAGTTTTTTAAGCAGTTTTCGTCAGTTCTTAAAGTTCTTCTCAGTGCCCCAGTTGTAATCTTTATTTAATTTTGTACTCAAAACTCTTAAACTCTTTCTAATGAATGAAACACTATGAATGTTACTTATTTCTAAAATATTTTGTTCCTCTGGGAACTTGGTTAAGCAGAGAACATCTCAGTTAAGTTATTCACAGTCCCTTTATAAATCAAATCACTGAATATGCATAAATTGAAATGTCTGAGATATGGGAAGGAAGGATGTCTTTATCAGGTTTTATGTAAGTCTGAACGCTGACTAGAAACGTAATATGTGCTTTGAGGAAAAGGAAGACCATCTCTGGCTCAGAGAGTTAATCAAAGTAGTCAGGCATCTGGTTTTGGTATTGTTGGTATTAATAATGAAGCGTTTAGTGATTTCTTAGAGGAAAAATATGACTAAAGGGCAATTAAATCCTATATAGTACTTATGCTATCACAGTTACTTTTCTAAGAAGATTCAGAAGAATTCTAAGAAGAATCAGAAAGACTGGGGGAAAAGTAAAAAGCTGAAAGTAATTTGGGAATGAACAAATTTTGAGCTTTCTTATTGTAACCATTGTTAAAAACAACAAAATGAGTACCAGTTAACTACATCTGATTCAAAATATCTCATTTCCTTTATCTAACACTTTCTGTAATCAGATTTTTTAAAAACCATTTTCAGTAGCTCTATGTATTGTTTCCCGTGTCAGAGGCCTCTTGGAGACAGCAAGGCTAACAAAAAAGAGCAGAGAAGGCTCTCTGGATAGAGAAGTAATTTTTGTTTATGCATTGGGATTCTGTGGAGAAAAAAATGCCTGAAAAATGGCATTTTTTTCAAATGAATTGCCCATTAAGAAGAATACTCAACGCAACTGTAAACATTTTGAGGCCAAAGTCATGCTGCCTTAGCAGAGGTGATGTAGCTTATACTGGAGATACCATGAGACGGCTGAAACTTAACAACAGACCAAAAATAGCCAGCCCCAAGCCATGCTGCACCTGGCTTGCGACCCGGCCCCCCACGTCCTCTTGCTGCGAGAATCTCCTAGGCCAGGAATTTCACAATTATCGGGAGGAGAGAGAGGGAACTGAGATTCTTCTAACCAAGTAGCTACATAACCAGACATTCCTTATCTCTGAAATAACTTGGTGCTTGCAGAGGTATGGATAGTCATGGTTCAAGTCCCTAGATAGATATCAATCTTATGATTGTTTAATACTTTAAACCTTTACTTCTTTAATAACAAGTCAGAAAATTACTTTAAAAAATCTGTATTACAATCTATGATTAAGACTGGAGTATCAAGCACTGTAATAGCAAGGTTACCTCTATTCTGAGTGTATCTGGAGTCTTTTATTCTCTGCAACAGAACATTTTCGTTATTTTTCTTTGGATTTTTTCTCCCAAAAGACAACAACTTCATTTGCTGCTCAGGGTGGATCTAAAGAGTTTTTGAAGAAAGGGTTAACAGAGCAGCAGAACTGCGACTATTATTTTGCAAAGTAGAAAAAGTGCCCCTTTACCTGCATAGCATTAGGAAGTTTGCCATTTACACCAGATTTAATAAATACTCTTGTTTCTATTTAATGTAAGAAATGTCATACTGTGATATTGAGAAAATGAGTATTTGACAAAATTATTTGCAGTTAAACTTTGGCAGTCTCGCAGTTGCTGTGCACGAAGATTGGTAAGCGACCACTGATTTGGCTTTGTTGAGTTAGTGCTGTGTGGTTCTGAAAAGCGTCCTGAAGATGATAAGGAAATTGATTGTGGTTTGTTTTCTCTCTGAGTTTTCTTCCTGATCCAGTCTCTTATAACCTTCTTTACATTCAACACAAACGCATAGTCCTTTTAGAGATTTGTGAAGGAAGAGGAAGGGGATTTACTTCAGTGTCATATGGAAAGCATCTAATTTTTGTGAATTGATCCCTTTTTGTGTGGTTTTAAGACCTGATGGTTTCCTTTACCCTCAAAATGTGTTGCTTAACCAGATGGGACTGGCTACTAACTCACTCCAGCTTGCTAAATTTTAGTTGGTAAAAGATACTGCCCTGTGAATAGACTGTTAAAAAAAGAACAAGACTGAATACAAGTGAAATGTAAAATATGTGGTTGCTAGTGTAGATTTGTTATTATTCAACTAAATCAAAATTCCAGTGGCAAAAGAAAAGGGACTTGCCCCACACAGGTGGTAACAGTGTTTGTCACAGCAGCCAGAAAGTGAGATGCTGTTTTCCATCCTGTCCTACCGAGAATATCTGCGTACACAATGTCTGCCAGATATGGCTCAGCTTCAGAGGCATAGTGGTACTTGCTGATACTTGCTGGGCAGTGGGAACACTCAGCTTAGTTAGCAAGTGTGTGAAGAGCGTTAAAGGTGACTTGGCCTCCCTGGGTAAACATGCTGCTAGGGCATACAAGTCTGGTAGCAGCACTCTAGGCAAGCGACAGAAGTGGCTAAGGAAGATACGATCATCTTTAGAAGAAGAAGATTTATTTCAGTAAATGCTTAAGTGATTATAAGTTAGGCAATGATAGATGCAGAGGAAAGCTTAATTTCTTACCATCTTGTGGATTTACACAAGATCTTGGAAAGCAGCATCACAGCAGCTTGATGGGAGGTAGGAACAAGGTTATATTTTGTAGTAGGGGCAAGGTGTGTGTTAACTGGATGTTGTTGGGTTTTGTTTTCCAAAATCAGCTTGGGAAACTCTTCTATGGACACCTACTAGTCTGCTTTGTTTGGGAAATAGTTTTGTGACCTGAAAACTGAGGGGTAATTCAGGTACTTAAACATCTAGTGCCCCGCGTTACCCACGATGTGTGTGTGTGACTGGCAGACATGGCACAGGGTCTGCAGAGCCCGGGCCCCTTCTGGAGGGTACCCTCGTGCCTGAAACACCACTGGACGCTCAAATCTCTCGCTAATGACTTACCTCTGTACATGACTTACCGATTCTTCATTTTTAAATGCAAGAAAGTAGCTGCTCATGTATGGCTGGTGAGCAGATCAGAGCCTGGCAGGGACAAATCCTCTCCCTGGCGAGGCTGGTAGGAGTGTTGTTCAAAAGGACCCCGCTGCGGTGGGGACGCGGGCAGGAAGGTGAAGAAGAGGAGGGCTCACGGGGTCTGGTCTTTAGCTGGGGAAACGTCGAGGAAGCAGCAGCAGTGCTGGAGGTTCCTGCACCCAGCGGCATGTGCTCTGCCGAGCTGCAGGCCGGGCCGAGGGCAGCTTTCTGCTGCGGCGGCGTGGCTGGAAGAAAGGAGCTCTGGCACTGAGCTGAAACACGGGCTGGTCCACTCACTACTGAATGAAACTGTTGCTTGAGTTTCCTACATCTGCCCTCCTGTCTTCAAGCCAACTTCAAGAACTTCAAGATTAATGGCAGTGTGTTTATCTGAGGAGGACCGGTGCTTCATTGCACTCCGGCTGAGGACAACGGGGCTTATCCTCAGCGGCCCCAAACAGCCAGATTTCCGCTGTAGCCCGTGTGACGAAGATGGTTTACCCCCCACAGGGGTCAGCCCGGTGGCACTAAGCCCTGTCTCAGAGCGAAAGCCGTGGATGAAGCACCGCTGGCCTCCTGGCCAAGGCCTCCCCCCTGCTGCGCAGATGTGGCACTGCCTGGAGGTCGCGGCAAGGTCACGGCATCGGGATTTGTGGGAGAGGTTTTAGCAGTCGGCTTTTTCCCAGCGACGTCTAATCTCTCAAGTTTGCAAAGGAAGAATTGCACTGAATTGCAACCTAGGCAGAACCAAGGAAGGAAATACTTCAAAGATTTCCTTCTTTATAACATCCTCCGTTACTGAGGGCTTTCATCCTGCGGTCGTGGAGTCCTTTGTATTTCTCAGTGATGTTGTGGGGACCAAACAGCCAAGGTGGCAAAATAAAAGCACAGTTCATTCCACCTCTGGTCAGAAGCTTGTGCCCCATCCAGCAGCCACAGATCTGGCCCTGATGATTCACACATTCCTGGCTCCAGCTTCTGGATTACTGCTCCCTTTGTAGCCCTTTTTTTATTTATTTTTTGGAACACAGCTATATACCCTGGAAGAAAAATTACAGGCTTCCTGTTGAACACGATCCAGTTCAAGATCTGCACGGACTTCGCTCTGCCTGCTTGCGAGGGTGCCTCGCGGGCTGTGCCTGCCGCTGGCTGGCCCTGCCCCGGC
>NW_009209979.1:68242-69686 GCF_000690835.1 Fulmarus glacialis
GGCAGAGCTGCAAGGGTTAGAGGGAAGTTATGGAGCTTTTAAGGGCCGCAGGAGAGACTGTATATTCCAGCTCCTTCCCAGCTGAATGCAAACTAGCTTCTTTGTTCCAGTTTTCCACAGTTTCATACCCATGTGCGTATGCAGTTAGCTTGGCTAATTAACATAGTTTGGTATTGCACCAGTAAATACAGCAGGAAAGGGCTGCGGTGACAGAAAATTCAAGTCTTTTCTGACTGTTAGAAAATACTACGGGCATTTTTGTGCAGTTCAAAGTGTATTTAAACAGAAAGGTGAGGAATTGGGGAGGCAGTCTTATACGCTCTACGTTTCAGAAGCTGAAATAAAATTTTGGCAATAAAAGAGCATCATGACAAAATGTATTTAAAGACTTAATTATTTAAAACTTTACTAGAAAGTTCTCCTTTAAATTATCTTAGTCTTTGAGAAAACTTAATTTTCTCAATGGCATTTACTCAGATCACTTACCTGAAGGTGATTGTACTGCATACCCAGGTACTTCTGAAAGAAGGCATCTAAATACTTTAATATGAATAGCCCATAGATTTTGAAGAAAATATTGTAAGATGGCACATTTGATAGATGAGAAATTAGTGTGAATACGTCACAAATGCAAATTTAAGACTTGTAACAGATTTAATCTCTATAGCTCAGACAGAACTTTTCACAGCAGCCCCTTATGTCTCTCAGAAAAGGGATTAAAAACTCAGTGTTTATTTCAGGCTTGAAAGTGTTTTGTGTAAAGATGGTTCTTCCTTGCAAGTCAGAACTTTTGCTAGTCTTTTGATTTCCATTCTCCAATTTTCTGTATCATTACTAATTGCTTTTTTAAGTTTGTTGCCACTGAAACTTTAATGTTGGAAACCTTTAAGAAAAAGAATATTTGATTTCTTAAGGCATCCTTGTTTTTATCCTACTTGCCTCTCAAGTTTAAGTGTTGACTGTAGCAGCAGGGATGCTTTTAAAGACTTTCTTTCCATCAAATGCAGGTAGTTCTGCCGTAGTGCTGTGAGGGTTAATCCTGCAGATGTAGTCCTGTATCCATGCTGAGTTTCTAGAGGAAGAGAATTGAGTCATGTTTATTTCTGAGCATCAGGGTGGTTCAGCATGCAAATACTGAAGTAATTTTAAATAAATTAAAAACTTTGCAAAACATAGTTTGATGATACAATATTATCATTTTCGTAAGAAGTAAGTGCATTTAGTACTTTCTCAGTAACAAGCAGCAGTGACCCTTCTAATTTTCCTTTAGAGGAAAAAAAGAAAATCTGGCCTTCTCATCATACGTTATATTTACATCAGATTTGCACTTAAAAATAATTCAATAGTATTGCATTTTATAACCAGGATGTGGAAGAATTTATTATAACAACTGCTTGGCTTAGTTATAAATAGCAATACTGCCTGTTTGGGAGCCTGAACTGCT
>NW_009209979.1:69704-94972 GCF_000690835.1 Fulmarus glacialis
GTCAGAACCTATTATCGTTTAAGTTATTGGTGAGCATGAATTAAAGATTTGTTACTGTCAGACTGAATACTACTTAAAGACAGTACCTAGGGGCCAGCCAAGAACAAGGGCTGTTACGCTCAGTATTGTTCACATGGAAGTAACAAGGTCTCTAAACAAAGGCAATCTGAAAGAGCTTGCATAGTTGGAAGATCCGGTCACTTGAAGGATTAATGAAAGGCATGTAACGTGGCCAACGAGCTCTTGATGAGAGACTTTTTTCTTTAAAGAATATTGGGGTAAAAGGTCTTGATAAGGATTAGCTAAGTGCGGAGGTGGAGAGATGAAGCAAAGGAGAAGAGAGATGGTTAAAAGGAAGGGTACCTGGGGCGACTGAAATGAAACTGAGGGAAGGGAGGATATGGGACGGGGTGAGAAAAAAAGCCAAGTTAAATGGAAGAAGGCCCAGAATTAAAAGTGAAATGGAGCATAAGGATATGTTAAGGATCAGAGGGTCCCTGCTGCTTCGGTGTGCCCCTTTGGCTGCAGGTTGTTTTCTGTCTGTTGGGTTTTTTTCCCTTCTCTCTGTTTCTTGGGACTCCTTTCCTTTTTGCCTTGGTGGCTTGGGATGGGGGAATTGCGATTATGAAGCCTGAGTGATACCCTTGGAGGTCAACCTGGGCTGAAAAACACGGCTTGTCCAGCTTGCTACAACTAAGGGTGTTACAATGATCTGTCCGGGCTTGATGATGTTGCAGCCACAAAGTAAGAAAACTACTTCTGCCATGAAGAAAACTATTCTTACTTTTTATTTTCTTCTTTAAAATGCTGCTGTCTTGAAAAATAGAAGTTCAGAGAAAGCTTCTGATGAGTATTTAAATATTTCAACTAGTCCTGGTAGTGTTGTTATAAACTGTTGTCATGTTGGAAAACTAATCATGTTCCTGCTATTTTTTTTCACTGCTTAGGTATTCTTTCCCTTTAATAATCTTGAAAACATAAGAAGAATTTTAAAATTAATTTCACAAATTTTGTGTTAATAGGCAAACTTTGGACCAGAAGTATGAAGGTTGCTTACAATATACTACATAAATTAGGCACAAAACAAGAACCAATGGTACGACCTGGAGACAGGGTGAGTATCTATCTCAATGATTTTTAATTACTAATAATTCAGATCCCACGTTGACAAAGAGAGAATGAGGTATTTGGGGTGCTCAGAGGAAATTATGAAGTGAAATGTTGGGGGCGTGAAATCTGCCTTTTACTCAGAAAAAGACTGATCAGTCAGACAGGTGTTTTGAATTGCATAATAAATGACCTGAGCTGGTACTCACTGAATGGTAACTTGAAATTGTGGCAACATCAACAATAAACATTCCCATGGAAAGGGATTTTTGGACATAGAACAGCAGTCTGTTTAGCAAAAGCTTGCTTATGGAGCCTGGAGGTGTCATGTGGGTAAAAAACTTACTAATGACTTTGTAGTTGTTGAGACAGTAGAAACAAGAGAAGCATTGTGGAGGACAAAGACAAGCAAAGTAAGCACATTTTGGCAGCAACTTAAATAAATAAATTACGCTGACTGGTAGCATGGAGAGTATTTCCATTCCTGGTTCCTGACTCTGATGCAGCTACTGCTAGAGGCTGAATCTGGATGAGTGGATAAAGTCCACAGAGAGCAAGGGTTACAGAGGTAACACTTGAAGTTGTTAAATGAAGACAAGAACATCCTGGTTTTGCTACTGATGTACTTACAAACCTACCACTTCCTCTGTCAAGGCTGGCCGAGCCTGCTACCCCTTTTCTCTGCCAGAGCGTGTATAGGAATTTCCATGGTCCCATTCCAGGTTGGCTTTAAGCCATGGAATAGAGATTCCAGAACAAATTTGTCAGAAATGTGAATTTTAGTCCTGCCTTAGTGCTTAGAGTTGTGAGGGTGGGATTAAGTCTTCCTCCCCCAGGGTCTGATAGCAATTCTCAAGCTGCTGGGTCACTTGGTCCTCTTGTGCCACATATGAGAAACACGTCTGTTTGCATTACACATTTCTTAGGGCTTCAAAAATGAGACCGTGCAATAATGCTTCTCAAAAGAAAAAAGAAGAAAAAAAAATTTAAAAAATGAAACTTGACAATCCTTCCTATGTTTCTTTTTGAAATAAACCATAAAGAATTTAACTAAAGGATCTCCAGATCCTTACTCTAAATTGCTTTCCTACAATGGCATTCAGCCAGGAGTAGGATCTGAAGAATCTCTTTTACTTGATATACAAGTGTGTCTCTAAGCAACAGCAGAAGAAACAAGTTGGTCAAGCGTACACATAAAAACTATCCACCCAGAAAGCTCCAAAAGGAATAAAGTTCACGTATGGGCAGCGTACATCTCTCCCTATCTATTGTGTGCTAACTGGCCATCTTCGTATTCATTTACTGCAGCAGCCACTGGCATCTCCTAACATTAAGAAAGGATTTGTGGATAATTCAGGCTGAAAGCCAGAAGTTTAGCTAGTGCAGGACACATAAACAACAAATTGCAGCTCTTCTAAAATAAGTCCACCTAGATTACAGTGAAACAAATGTTTATAGCCGAGTGCTGAAAGCATATGCTTTGTGTTGTAAAAACATCTTGCCTAGCATCCCTGCGTAACAGCAACATGATATTTGAAGCAACTTCATGTTGAAGATGAGGTGTTACTGTACTTCTGATGTTCTAGGCTGTTATTCTGACTGTTATCCTCCTGTTGTAATAACATAAAAGCTTTCTGACCTCTTTGAAGATGGCTTTTTATTCTAAGTAATGTATTTTGTGTGACAACAGTTAAAGGTAGTTTTTAAATACTAAATGAAATACAGACATCTATTTCTGGTCTTTTCTAAATGAGAGTGTAATTGTTTCCTTATGTTAATATTATATAAAATTCAGAAAGGCCTTCTTCCCTTTAAAAGCATCATCTATCAATACAATCTCTATTTTTCTTGACTACCATTACATCACTCCTTAGGTTCTTTGTCTGAGCCAAGAAATAGGTGAATGTGCCTGCATTTGATTCCCTATTTCTGATATTACTATAGTACATGGCAAACTGCATTTGCCTTCTACAGTAACTTCAGAAATTTAACCTTGTGTCACTCCAGACAGCTGCCTGGAAATTAAGCTTGCTTGCTGAAATATCTACTAGATAACCAGATTCTCATCTGGTAATATACACTGTATGTTTTGTTTTCCTTCAGCCTTATCCCTTTTTGCTTTTACAGACATTATTTATTTATTTGGTACAGGTCTGTTAGTGATTAATGTTTTTTGGAGGGAAAGTTAATGCCTCATCCCCACTGGACTTCAGTGAGATTTTTTCACCTCTGTCAGCTCCTTTGCAAAGATTCCCAGCCAAACCTTCACTGCGTGTATGTAAACAAAGACCAACACAAAACCCAACAATCCTCAAATTATCTTTTGGGATCTTTCAACATCTTTCAGATGTTTGCTGGGCTCAGCAAATTCTACCATCCCCTCAATGCACCTAGCAAAGTCCCTTCCTTTCCATTTCCCCTGAGGCTATTTATGGTATGTGCGTGGAGAATACATACAGTAAGCTTTGCACAGCCAAATCCAGCAGTTGGATTGTTTTATGTGCAAGCATACAGATAAAGTAGCAATGTATTTTCTCTAAAGTTTCTCTAAACAGTTCTGAAGTTACAGGCTTCAGCTTAAAAACAGAGATATTTTGGACAAGGTTGGTTAGATTTCTTCTAGTTTGAAGAAATGAAGTTAATCTATGGGAGGCGGCTATCTTTGAAGCCATATGAAATCATTGGAAACACTTTTAATCTCCAGTAACTGAGCCTTGGAGTGTATATGAAAACATGATGATTTTACTTCAAGAGATTGAGACACAGAACTTCTGTGGATGTCAAAGCAATCAAAACTCAAGAGTTACTAAGTAGTTTCAGCAAATTTTAAGATGCTGTAATAATACACTCTGATCCTGTGTGCAAGTCCAAGAAAATTAAGTTCAAAGTCATTCGCCATGCCTTTGCATGCCACTTCAGTTGACCGTGCAAGACAGTTACCAGCTGCATTACAGCTGTTTAAGACATGAGCTGAGAATGTGCATCTGACTGAACCAAAACAAAAATGTAGACAGGATCTAGCCACTGAGGTTGTTCACCAGTAAGTGAGAGCAGTAGTCTTCCCTGCCCTTGCAAGGAGAGTCGTGGACTCAATAAGTTGCTGGATCCTCAGCGAGACTGTGCACTCTCGCCTCTCCTTCCCCTTTGCCCTGGAATATCTAAGCCATTGTCTGCAGTGCCCACAGAAGTAAGCTGCACAGTTCAGCACATTGGGGGAGGAAAGGCGCCCAGTGAGCATACAGGTGATTTGCTATGATATTTTGTCTTTTCTTGGCATTCTTTTATCTGAATAGTTCCCTAGCCCTAGCCCTATAGCTGTGAGGTTTAACAAGTCCAGACCTAGGCTGGCATGCTGTATGGCCAACATACAGCTTCTGGATGTGACATTTGCTTCTCTAGATACCAGCTATTTGTGTTCTTTAAGTACACAGAAACTTCTATACTTGGACAACAGTCCAATCCTAAAATGAAATTGTTGTATGAGGCAAAACACAGGGAGACAAAACAATGTGTTCGTGATTGACATAATGATAAGTCTGGGTGATTTGAATTGGTCACAGATCCACTTTGGTTTTGGTAACTTCAAGCAAATTATTAAATTAGAATGTAAAATTCTATTAATTCCATTTACGTGGTTATTTAACATCTGTAAAGCAATCAGTAAATTGAGAACTAGATGAAAGGTATTGTCAATGTAGGAAACAATGCAGCATGAAAATATTTAACTTCATCGTAAGTGAAAATGTTCACAAAAGGAATATCTATCAGAATAATTTCCTTCTAATTCTTCATTCATCTCTCATTAGGTATTTGAATAGTTATCATAGAAATGTTTCAGTAATCATCTCTCTCCAAAAGGAAGCATGTAAACTCCGATTATCGTTATCTGAAACCTGGGTTAAAACATTTTTAACATATGTCTCTCTGTTTCAGGTAACACTCGTATTTCCTAACAATGATCCTGCTGCTTTCATGGTAGCATTTTATGGCTGTCTGCTTGCGGAAGTTGTGCCCGTCCCTATTGAAGTGCCACTTACAAGAAAGGTGGGGAACTGAATTTCTTCTCTATACTGCATTTTAAAACTTACGTCAAGACAAATCACAACTGAACATAGCTTTTGAGTACGTTTTTGTGGTTAACTAGCTCTGAATCTGAGGATACAAAGTTAGTGCTGTGTGATGAGTTATATATAGTTCCTTCTTTTGTGTGATGGAAAATCTCAAGATGTGCTTGCAATTTCAGCAAATGCAGGTCTGTCTGGAAAAGGAGAGGAAAATTTTCCAAGACAACAGCACTGCCAGTCCTAGATGGATTATCTTTGTAGCCTCTCAAAGCATTCTGGTGTTGGCCACTGACAAAGAATCATTGGCAACAACTGCTGATTTTCCACCTGTCCCTGCAACCCAAGCTATGTTATAATGCCACTAGTGCTGTGTACGCTACTTCAAAGCAGTTATGGAAATGCCTTCTCCTGTGTCTGTATGTGCATGTGTATCTCTAAGCTTCTGTCACCACGGTCATCTCTGCCAAGGGTGGCACTTGAACAAATTAAATTTGGGAATTCTTGCCACAGAACATACATTCATAGAGAAAACTGACCATTGCTAATCAAAAGCCTTTCACGTCCAGTGTTGGTTTGGAGATTCAACCATGTGTCCTAGGGAAGTGTTAGTAGACAGATACGGCAGTTCCAGCCAGAAAGAATGCCTGGGGGCAATGAGGGGACGGGGCTCAGTGGTGTAGGTGGGCCACAGCTGGGAAGTTTACACTGATGCTGCTGAACTTGCATTTTTTTCTGAGGATGTATGCCTTGAAGGCTGTAAATACAGCAAAACGTATTTATTCATTACAAGTTCTTTTGTCATATCCCCTTAATTTTACCATGGCTGGCCACAATGCCTGTTGTAAGGTTCTCTCAAATATCTCCTTATATAATCCCTTTTTTATTAGCTAGCACTAATAAAGCCTTACTTTAATTATTTGGTCTGGAATTTTCCACACCAAGTGTGTTCTTTAATCCTTACAAGCTTTCTTTTTTAACCGAAATTCTTTTGGAAAATGTTGACTGAAGCCATGAGGTGTTTCCAAGGAAGGGGCTGGGGAGATGTATTGCTGCGCTCACATTTTCAATTTTTCAATTGTCAAGGGCTTTCTTTGAAATGCTCTGGTGTCACAGCACCCTGGAGCAGAAGCTCAAATCTTTGTTTCATGGACATGAAAATGAAAAGCCATGAAAACAAGTTTCTAAGCCCTCATAAAGGCTTTGCGGTTTGCACATCTCACATAGCAATTTAACAGCTAAAAATATCTGGAGATTCCTTCCTAGCTGAACATGTTTGAACCTTCCTCATCTCTGAGAAGTTGAGTTGATCTCATCATTTCTCCGTTATGTTCATACATGCCGTGGTCAACATCTGTAGTGGGCCCTTGGATGGTGAAACCAGAAGCTGGCAGGGAGCGAACGGGTGGTAGCTGGAGGAAGGGACAGTTTGCTGAACTGGTGAAGGAGTAGAGAGAGATGGGGGAAAGTGAGTGGATCAGACAACAAAAGGCCATGATCCAGCTGAGCAGACGTGAGAGTACCTACGCAGAAGGAAGGACACTGGGAACCGAGGGAAAGTGCCTCAGCTTAACTGGACAAGACTGGAGGAAAGGTGCAAGTGAGCTAGAAAGGCTGTGCAAGGAGAGAGGATGGGACCTCGACTAGCCCACCTGCTTTGGGGAATAGGGTTATGCTATTTTATTTGTAAAAGTTGTATTTGAGAGCATGAGAGGTGGACATGAGGATAATAATTTTAGTAGAAATACAGCACATTTGCATCGGGCTATCACCATGCTTTCGCATGTGAGTGCAGTACCTTAAGATAGTTTGAGGCAGTTGCATAACGTGGTGCATTATTTCAATATAAAACAGAGATTTTAAATGCATCAGCAAAAAAAGGAGAGCAGACTGTGTACATTTTAAGATCATACAGAGTGCTCACATGGATAAGTCTGCTTTCATTCTACAAAAAAAAGAAGCAACATGGCTTTGAGGGATAAAAAATCGAATATGTCTTTCCCTGTTACTATTTTCCGACGTTTAATGACATTTTAAAGTACATGGATAGGTGTAAATTTGATTTATTTTGGAACATCCGATACCACATCCATCCAGTAAACCATAAAATCCAGCTGTCCAAGTAAATACTCTATGTCATATTAATAACTTACCCTAATTTGGCTGAACCTCTTGGGTGTTGTTTTTTTTTTTTAAATATGTGTGTATATATGGATATATAAATATACACTTACACATGCATATATACATATTTATATAAAGGAATATCTACAGACTTAGACTGTTTAACTATTGCCAAGATCATTCCATAATGTTTAAATATCAAATTAATAAAACAGTAACAGAGATGTCAGTGGTACAGTTAAAGAAGCAACATGATCTATGATCTATAAATAAAACTATGCAATCTCACAGCATATACTATTGCAAGTATTTTTGCATTTGTTTATATGGAATGGGAACTGGAGTGGAAACAGTGAGATGAAAATCATGTTCTGAGTAGTCCCAGAAGGAATACCTCTGCTTGGTCAAATGGCAGCATATTATTGCTTCTGGCATCCATGGGAAGATGTCATTCATGTCATCACACAATGGCCTAGACTGTTCTTTTATGCTTTCCCATTATTTGTTCTCTTTTCTACATGCTTCAGTACGTTCTGGCAGCGGACATTTTTTGGTTTGCTTTTTGGAAGACAGAGATGTGAACTAACAAATAGACCGACAATTATATTATAGGCTAATACAGACTTACAGAATAATAAGCTGATGCAGGATGAGCTCTTTCAGGGAGTTATATTTTGAGCACATTTTTAATATTAAAATTTGCATTAGAGTGCTGTTCTGCATTTTCATAAAGCAGAGTTTTTTACAGCTCTGTGCAAATTTTTTGTGCCTGGCAGTTTAAAATTGAGCAGTAATGTTTGCAGCCACATAGCCTTTTGGCTTACCTATTACTCTGCAGACATCTATAACCATATGGAGGTAAAGGCTTTTGCTTTACCAGCCCATAGATTTTGTGTGCATTCCCTTTTCTTTGTAGCATGACTGTTATTTTTTTTAAGATTTTGGCAGGGTTTTTTTCCAGTTCATTATTAGGTGAGGGTCCATCTCTCCTTGCTCTTTCCTTCTGTATCGCACCTTTGTGTTGGCAGAATACCTAGAATTAGTTGTACTTCCCCTAAGGACTTCAGGAGACCTGTCTGACATGGCATCTGGGATGGATTGCCTGAATACCCAGCAACCACGCAGCATTCTCCAGTTTAGTTTTATTCCCAGAATGCTTCCTGGTGTTCAGCGAAGACCTGGAAATTGGCATTCACGTCAGTATCGTTTTGGCTCTTTAGACTGGGGAAATCAGATCTAAAATTAAAAACTGAAATCCCAGGCTTTTTTTTAAGTACATCAAAACTAGCTCTTTATTCTAGAAGCAGCAGTCAGGGGTTCCACAGTCATTGTAGCAATAGAATAAACAGCATGTTTTGTTTCTTCTTCCTTCCCTGCATTAATACCACTGAAATGCCTATATCATGAACACTCCCCAAAATTTCTATAACTAATCCTCATCCCTTGGATTATGGGCTATGTTCTTTCAGAATAGTGTCCCTCTTTCCAAATATTTTATGTTTCCCAAACAGTGGCAAATAGTACGTTCCATACAACATCTCTTCCTTCAGAGCTGCCACTTCCGTTAATCTTGTCTGAAGCTGGAGTGTTACAAATTGTTTCTTTGTATATGTGGTATGATGTGAATTGCAAACTATACATCATAGAATGTGCCATAATAATAGATGATACGGGATTTTCGACTTGTCTAGTTCAAATAGCGATTTATTATTTCCCTTATGAAAAGATATTAAAATATGTTTTTGATTTCTTTTTCTTTAGATTTTTTAGGTTAATGTTTTTTTCCATTTGATGGGCACCTTGAAAATTACTATTATTCTGCTCTGATACAGTCAGGGGAGCTAATCAGTTTTAATCTTAAAGTAACATTTTTGTCCTCCAAGCACATTCATAGTTATGCTCGATCACATGCTGTGAACATACGAACAAAGTGATCCCACATAGATCTTTATGGCCTTCTTATCATAGGCGCTGAGTATTTTTGCAGGGTATGACATGAAAGCACGTAAAAATCTGTTTCTGAGTCAAAACACTATTTCCTAGCCTGTTAGATTCAATGCTATGTGTGCTTCCAGCAGGCATTTCCGTGTTCTTCCGGACACTGGCTCTGACAGTGTGATTGGAAGAATGTGCCTGCGTATTGTCATAGGAAATCTGGAGATACCCACTCCAGGACAGTTGGGTTTTTTTAAAGGATGCTTGATACCGGGTAAAAACTGTTTTTCAGGAGCTCTTTTTATTAAATCCTGAGAAGTTAGGTCATTAAAGCTTTAAGAGTAGCCAGAGAGATATATCTCTTTAAAGACAGTGAAATTGTCCCAGTCTTGTCTTCCATTTGAAGGCAGAATTATATTCCAAAGGAAATACACCTTGACACCTTTCCTAGTGTTTCAGGGCCTGAGATAAAATGAGCTTTGTTTCCTCTCAGCTTTAGTCATCGTTGGGCTGTAGTGTGCCAGAAACACTGGAGCTCTGCATACTTTTTAACATCTTTTGACAATGCATCTCTTTTCTCCACTGGATTTAAAATATGCATAAAAAGTTACATATTTTCTTTTCAGTGACATAGTCTTCCAGTCCCTCCGAAGAAGTGCCCTCAGCCCCACGTGAGCACCTGGTGCACACCGCTGGACCCCTGTAAGCCCTGTGGCCATCCTTCCCTCTTCATACACTTGGGCAGCTGGGCATTGAGCAGAGGTCTTTGATCAGTTAGCCACAGTGAATCTCAGATCCTTTAAAGTCTACATTTTCTTTTTATGTTTTCAAGTTTAGGAAATCGTAGTTTCTTAGCATATCACATTTCATGCGGTGTCCCCTGCCAAAAATAACCATTGTCTTGCTTTCATTAAGACTTTTGGACATTAAGACTGCTCATAGTTGCAGATTTCATGTGCAAATTATAGCTAGATATCAAAGCTCTGTCTGATGAGACAGCTGATTTCTTCATCTTAAAGCTGGTTATGAAAATTGCATCTGCTTTGTGTTTAATTTTTATTAAAGCCTTTGATATTTGTGTTTTAAAAATTGAGGGTTTCCTTGATTCCTTTTCACTTTTGGTTCAAAAGTGGTGATGCTTGGCCTTTACATCTGATGATTGCCCTATTTGTTCTTTACCAGCAAAATTTTTTTAGGGTAAGGGCAAATGGAGCTCAAATAAGCATTGTAACAGAAAACAAGATCAGCTCAGTCGGCGATGCTTCGCCACATAATTCTCATTTTGAAAGCAGTCTGGGATTTGCAAGTGGCCAGGAGTAACCTTTATCAGGCCAACCTTTGCACCGGCTGTCCCTTCCTTCCTTCTTTATCAGATAAGGACATGCACTCTCACTCACGGAGAAGGGATCATAATTGTTTTCCTTCACACAGATACTCTCTCAAAGCATTATAGAAATGACATTAACAGCATGCTGAAATGCAACCACACGTGGGATTTTTTTATCCTGACAATGAATTATCACTCTCTGCAGCAGGAAGAAGACAATTTGCCTGCAGGTACTGGTGAAAACCTTTAGGGAACCTTTAATAAAAGTCTTTAGAGAACCTTGAATGGCTGCCTACAGCAGAGAGGATTTCCACCTCGCTTCATCTGAAAGATTGATCTCGCTAGGTGTGTGCAGACATAGTCTAAAGCTATGCAGACCTCATTTTTCGTACCTCAGCAAGTGCTGTGCCTTCAAGAAATGTAAAATGATAGTTCCAAAGTCAGCAATTGGTCTCAAACCTCATTCTACAATACCTCAGCTCTATCTTTTGCCTTCCACCTGCATTATGTGTCATTTCAAACTGTGAATTGTGGAGGATTTGACAATGAGCATCGCTGGCAAGTCTCTCTCCGTCTGTGCAGTTGGGACTGCATTGGTTGAGTTGTTTCACTTGGTCTCCACTGGCTCCCTGAGGTTTTTTCTACCCCCACAAAATTCAGCAAAATAAAGCATTTCTGGCAAGTGGGGGGGTTGCCAAAGTAGCAGATTAGCATAAATTACTAAAATAGCAAATAACACTGCTGACAAAACAGTGTGTCCTGAAAATATATAATATATTCCCTTTACGGGCAGGAGAGTGATTTTATTTATGGGAGGAGGAGGATTTTTTTTTTTTTTGGCAGCAGATGATTTGGTTTCTTTTTTTTCTACTTAAAAAGCAGTTTTCAGCATTGCAGATATTCATTTTACATTACTCAAAAGGGGTGCCGATAGCTTGTCTCTGAAATCTGAAATAATCAATACTTTTAAAGTCAGTAGTCTTTTTCCTGGCCCACATGGAAGCTTTGACTGCTTCATGCAAATGACTGCATTTTCAACTCAAACTTCATTTTTCAAACTTAAAAGTTTTACCCAAGGCCCTTACTGCTCTGGACATGTCCTGCTGAGGTATGAGGAACAAAGACGACTATTGTGTTTACATGCTTGAGTGTGTAGGTAAGGTTGTGGTGTGTCTGTGGGATGTATAAGGCTCTTGGCTTGAGATGGTTTCAGATCTTCCACCTCCTGGCTGTCAGTCCAGTAGCTCAACACCACTTGAGTAATTAGAAACAATTGCTTCTGTGGGGCAGCAGGTATCACAGGGGCAAGGGATGTGAAGGGATCAAATGGGGGAAGGGATGTCGAGCCCTTCTTCATCTCTCTGTTCTCTGTAGTACTTTTTACTTCTAAGTCAAGATGAAGCCACCAGACGCAGGCAGGAGGTGGTGACAACTAGTTAGGAGGTGCGAGACTGAGACTGAAAGGGGGAATGATGGACACAAACTAGCAGACTGCCAGAAAGCTTGGTTGTGTTCATACTGTAAGATCCTCAACTGGAGCTCCTATGGCCGTTGAGAACAGTGTCTGTCACAGTACCTGCACTTCAGCATCTTGATTTGCATTTTTCTTGCAAGGCAGGATTTAGTGTGGACACCAAGGGCATGGCATTGGATTTGAAAGTCTGTAAAACGCGCTGGATGTTGTCCACGCCTGGTGAAATTCTTCCAATCTCTGGTGGTAGTGTTGCATCACATAATTGTTTAGCCATGTTGTCCTTTCAAATGAACGAATTAACTGTGCAGAAAAGAATGGGGTGAAGATTTTAATGCTATTTGAGATGGGGTTGTCCTGATGTAAAACAGTCTGTTATTAGAATCTTTAATGTGTGAGTAGATTGTATTAAGTAATCTATACATGATTCTCTCTGCTTATGTGTGAACTACTCCAAATGAATGCATAATTTTTATGTGGACATGCTCTAAACCGGTTGATACGGCAGTAAGTGGAAGCATAGTCATTCTTCCTTGTGTTATCTGAAAAACCCAAACTGTTAATACAAGTTTCCTTTTCCTGTTGTTTTGTTTTACTGTGAGAAGAGCTTGACAGATCATTTCTTAGCTGATGCATCCCCCAGGGCCACGATATGCTGATGCTCTAAGGTCCACACTTTCTACTGGTTTACGTATGTTAGATTTCTTGGTGGAATTTATTAGTCAGTTTCTGGTTATAAAGTCCTGCATTAAATGGGATTTAGTTGCTTGAGAATCGGCATTTTCTTGGTACAGTGGTGAAACAGTTTGCTAGCAGTCTTTTATAGGGCATACAGTTACAACAACATTTTATTTTTAATTTAAAATTGAGAGTGATGCAGTTGCTGCATTCAATTGTGAAATTTATATGCAATATTGTTTTTTAATTGGTAGTTAGAAATTCATACATATACATACATTAGTAACCATTTTTTATATTAAATTTGGTGGGAAATTTTGGGTAATGGTAGTATGGATCTGATATTTTAAGAAACTGGTGACCTCTCTTTGTACATGATAGAGTAGCAGGTCTCAGAGGCTATGTCTTGCCCAAGGAGTGATGTTCTCCATGGAGCACTCCAGCCCTCATCTTCCTGCCATTTCTTCTGAGAGACCTCCAAGGAGAGCCATCACTCCCGCACTGTCCAGGCACCCACATTTCCTTCTGTTGAGCACACTCCAAGAGTGGAGACACCAGGTCTCATCCTAATGTGGAACCAGGATCCAATCTGGCTAAGCACTTGTCCCAGGCGTTTGACAACATATATATGGACCAGCTAGCACAAGAGTCAGTGAGGACAGTAATGCTTGACAAAGCCATTTTTGTCCTGGAAGCCCCCCTGGTGCAGGCACAGTGGGGTCGACAACATGCTCCCCAAGATGTTTTTCATGGATACAGTAGTATTATTCTCTGTTGTTCAAAGGGTACTCTCCTTGTCTGTTCTTTTATTGGAAAAGACAATGCACAAGCTTAATTTTAAAAAGCTTTCCTGAAAAAGGACCTTGTCACATTTTCCTATTTTTATATGCAATCTGGTTATAGTAAGCAAAAGCAAATGCAGTAATTTTGGATGGAAGGAGTTACATAGTATAGTTTTGACAGATCAGTATATTGTCCCACATTGTTTGCTCAGCTATCAAAGTTCTGATAATTGCTGCCATATACATATTTTGAGGTGGTATGGAAAACAAGTAAGCTTTTGTTTTTCCTCAGATCTCATTGCTTCCCTATTTTAGATTGCTTTATTTGACTACATTAAAATTGCATTAAAAATTAGACAGATACACTTTGGGGCTTCCTTTCCATCATAGAGTTTTGCTTTGAATAAATCAATATATTAAGGCAACTGTTCTGTATTTCTGGTTGCTTCCATGCTAAGTGTGCTTTATGGTTGATTTGAAAGATATTTTAATTTGATCTTTTAAGACTCCGTAGGCTGTTTTCTGTAGAATCATTCTGCAAAGAAAGGATTAATACTTCTATGTGCATTTACATCTAGGGCTTTGCTCTGTTGAAGAACCTAGTGGATAGATGTAAAGTTCATGAAAGAATCATGACAAGACACTGTACATAAAGCAGACATAATGCTGTGGAAGCACAGCCTCTCTTAAAGAACAGCTATGGCCTAGACTTGAAAATCATTACATGACTTTTTAGCCTCACTGCTTATATCCCCTTGATGAAAGTAAAATGTAGTGTACTTTCTTTAATGGGCACTTGACTATCTGTAGTGCTCCTGAAATGTGTCTGTAACTACTCAATGAAATGGTTATCGATGAATCAGGTTAGATCACCATAAATAGTGATAATGTCACCACTGTATGTCTATCTTAAGGGTTGAAAGCTTTCTGCAGGTGGAAGCATCTATAATCTGTATTATTTCCTTGAGTTGTCACAGAATCATAGAATAGTTGAGGTTGGCAGAAGGTCATCTGGTCCAGCTCCCCTGCTCAAGCATGGCCACCTGGAGCAGGTTGCCCAGGACTATGTACGGGTGGCTTTTGAATATCTCCAAGGGTGGAGACTCCACAACCTCTCTGGGCAACCTGTGCCAGTCATCCTCACAGTAAAAAAGTGTTTCCTGATGTTCAGAGGGAACCTCCTCTGTTTCAGTTTGTGCCCATTGCCTCTGGTCCTGTCACTGGGCACCACTGGAAAGAGCCTGGCTTGGTCTTCTTTACACCCTCCCTTCAGATGTTTGTGCACATTGATGAGATCCCCCCTGAGCCTTCTCTTCTCAACTGAGCAGTCCCAGCTCTCAGTCTTTCCTCATAAGAGAGATGCTCCAGTCCCTTAATTATCATAGTGGCCTTTCGTTGGACTCTCTCCAGTAGCTCCATGTCTTGTTCTTGGAAGCCCAGAACTAGACCCAGCACTTGAGATGTGCCTCATCAGTGCTGAGTAGAGGGGAAGGATCACCTCTCTCAACCTGCTGGCAATACTTTGCCTGACACAGCACAGGATACCATTTGCCTTCTTTGTTGCTGGCTCACATTCAACTTGGTGTCCACCAGGACCCCCAAGTCCTTTACTACAAAGCTGCTTTCCAGCCAGTGAGCCCCCAGCCCATGCTGGTGCATGGAGTGGTTCCTCCCCAGGTGCAGGACTTTGCATTTGCCTTTGTTGAACTTCGTGAGATTCCTGTCAGCCCATTTCTCCAGGGGTCTCCCTGGATGGCACAACCCTCTGGCATATCAGCCACTCCTCCCAGCCGCTTGTTGTCATTTCTGAAGAGCTGTGAGAGCAGGCGCCATCTGATGGCTTCAGTTCTCTTTATGATTTATGTTGTTACAGACAAGAGGATATCTAGGTTGTGGAATTCCTTTGTCAATGTACAAATGAGTTTTGCTAATCAGCTAAGTTGCTTAAAAGAAAGAGACTGTTTTCCTCTGAAGTTAATGTGCCAAAGGACAATAACGTTTTCAGCCTGTAATCACTTCTAATCAATTCTGTGTATTGCTTTTATTTTGTCATCTCTTAGGATGCAGGAAGTCAACAAATAGGCTTTTTGCTTGGAAGCTGTGGAGTTACTGTGGCCTTGACTAGCGATGCATGCCATAAAGGACTGCCTAAAAGCCCCACAGGGGAGATACCACAGTTTAAAGGTAAGCCAACCCTTGCTTGTCGTGGATATCACGGGTCATTTACTACAATAGTAAATGTTGTTTAGTTGTAGTGGGTGAGGATCAGGCCCGTGATGATACACATGCTGCTGGGACGCGATTGCCGCGGCTGTGTGTCACTGGCTGGTAGAGATCGCTGCTCCCGCCTCATGGCTGCCGAGCAGTACGCGTGCTCCTGATCTGGTTCTCCGCTGGCTCAGCCAGGCTGCTGAGATCTCTGTGGCCACAAGCGAAATTAAACCAACAGACTTAGGACTGTAGTAGATGAGAAGCATTCGTATGATTCAGTCCTATAGCTAAGTGGTAGGGACAATAACCTCTGACAGGAGAGTGGTGATAAACTATTTGAGTCAATAACAGCTTAAACTGCTTAGCCATTTCTTCAGGGATCGTCTGAGAAGGCCATGATAGCCATGTTAAGAAAGCAGTTCTGGAAAATCCTTTCCCATGCTATGCTGAGCTTTAAAAGAAGCAATGTTTAGGTAATGGTGACACAGGCATTTGGGAAAAAAAAAGTCTGGCAGAGAAGAGTTTTGTCTTGTCTTATCCAGCAACAAAAGCTGACTTTTCTTTGTACCTCAGGCTGGCCAAAGCTGCTGTGGTTTGTCACAGAGTCTAAACACCTCTCCAAGCCACCTCGTGACTGGTTTCCACACATCAAGGATGCAAACAATGACACAGCTTACATTGAGGTGAGTTAATGAAGATGCATCTTCTCCTCGAATCATTGCATATAGCACTTCTGGATTAGGTAAACATCATTATTCATTCACCAGTCACAGAAGCAAAGAACATCCTGTTTTAGCCTGTTAGTAAGTAATATTTTCTAATAAATTATACTGGGTATTGATTTCAGAAAAGTTAATGAAATGTTAAATTGCATTTGGGGGGTTTCCAACATTCATGTTTTTATGTCATTTATGTGGCTGCCACAATATTATATTAAACTTGCCTTGACCAATCTCGGTCTCGTTCACAGTGTGGGCTTGCCCACTAGCCTTGAGATGGATAGATGGCAAGTTTCACAGTGAAGCTTCAGTTCTCATATCACAACCTTCAGACCCTTTGAAAAAGAAGGAACTTCTTGTTTAAATGCTTGCCTGTCACTTAGCTGCTTTGTGAGTCATACTGCCCGCAAAAGACCAGCATCAGGAAGGGAAAATTAGTGATGCTGTTAAGTTTAATTTTTCTCTTTTATTTTTTTTCCATTCTTTTTCCCTCTTCTGCATAGACTCAAATGCCTCAAATTCAGTGATGTTAGTATTGAATTAAAATGATTATTCAAAGGGAATAAGTTCAAGTGAATGGAGCAAAGATATTTCCTATCTTCGTGCAGTCAGAAACTGGGCTAGAGAAGCAGAGATGCCTCCATTTTCAATCTTGCTGATTATCTTCATTATGGAGAAAGATAAATGTTTAATTTACTTTAATTGCCACTGATAGTTTTCAGACTCTTGCATAAAGTTGCAAAAATTACCGCAATCATCAGCAATGATCTCCCACCTCTTTTTTATGCTGCTTTCTCATGACTCTTTCGTATTCTTCTGATCAAAGAGCCTGTGTCTTTCAGACTGTATATGTATAGATTCTTGTAACAGCACCCAGCAAGGATTCTGTGGTCAGCTCTTATACCATGCCTTATAAGACATAGAAGGGAGAAGCTCAGGTTTATTGGTTGGCCTATAAAATCTAACATACGAACACTGAGCAGACTGAACTAGGTTATTCTCTGCTAAATCTGGTCAGTCCTTTAGTCATTAATGTGATCAGAATTGTTAGAATTATTTTTCCATAATGCCTGTATTCAAACAGCAGATGGATTTCTGATATCAAGCCTGGGAAGCTTCAGTCAAAAAGACAAAGCCTATCTGAAAAAAGTGTCTTTTAACAAAAAATGCCTCTCAAACTTCTCAGTACTGCTGCCTTCTTAAAATAGAGTCATTAAATGTGTCCATCATTCACCTACATAGGAAACACTTTAAACGTAGCTATTAAATAATGGAAATAGGGCAACTATTGCATATTGGCTTTCCCTGCTTATTTCTTTTTAGTACAAAACTTGTAAAGACGGAAGCGTGCTTGGGGTGACTGTGACAAGGATTGCACTGCTGACACACTGCCAAGCTCTGACGCAGGCATGTGGATACACAGAAGGTATAGAGTACACTTCCCTTGCTTCATCCTTAAAATCAAGTGTGAATGTAATTTGTTTCTCATCAGGCTCCTGTCTTATGTTTAACATACATCTGTGTCAAAGGCTTCTAGATTTAAAAAACTGATTTTTTTTTTCATTGGTTTTAGAAAATATGTACACATTTAAAATATCTTTGTGAGAGGTACAAATAATGTCCTAGCCAATACAAATCCTGCAGTGGAGACTTACTATGAAAGTTAAGCTTTGAGGTCATCAGTCATGTTATACTGAAGCTTCCTTCCTTTAAGTGGGTTTGCCTTGGTTCAGTGCCATGTTCTAAAAAATAAACTCTGTTTTGTTTTTGTTGGACAGCTGAAACAATTGTGAATGTATTAGATTTCAAGAAGGATGTTGGTTTATGGCATGGGATTCTTACAGTAAGTATGTTTTTTTATTTTGTTTAAGTATTTGAAAATAAACTAATCTAATCTGTTTATTACTATCACAAACTGGGATGTCCTACAGTTTCTTCTAATACAAATTTTTCTGCTTTGAAAGCAAAAAATATGTGACTTAAACCCATGATCTTCTGCTAGTGCACTTACCCATAATGAGCACGGTAAAGATGCCAATGTATTTTTATGCATCATGTCAAGTACTTTGGCCCCATTCTTACCATGTTATTCTGATCTTACTGATGCGTGATTTTGAGATCAGACTTTATAGCAGAAACAAATTAAATTAGTACTTGCCTCTGTAAGGATATGATCCAATGGCATAGCTATATTGCCACTGACTAGCTTCTCTATCAAAACTCCCACCAACAGATGGTTTTGCTAACATTAAAGCATTTCTGATATTTTAAATTGCATAAATTGTCTACTTGCTGTTTGAATGTCTTCCTCGATTGACATGGGAGGCAATTGACATATTTTTAAGGATTGCTTCTAAAGGTGCTGCTACAGTCAATGACTGGCAAAATACTATTCACTGATCATTTTAAGAACAGATGTCAAGTTTTGAAGGCTCACTGTTTGGGGGTCCCTACATGCTATGATTCCCAGGGATCCAATATACTTTTCCCATGCAGTGTTATACTGTTCTTAATATCAAAGGGCAGTAGTAACACTTCTGAAGCAGAAACAATCTATTAGGCTTAATGCCCATAAGTATCTCATGTTAAAAAACCATCTTTATCACTGAAGTTGAAAGCAAGCATCTAATAGAGCTTTTCTATGCCTTCCTTTGCTATTAATCTTGGTATGAACTTCATTTTTTCATGACTTGCCTGTTAGTGCTTTTCCTGTACCTACACTTGTGCCAGACTGAAAGGAGAACTATCTTTCACAGTTCTACAAGTGTTTAGATGACTAATCCACTGGGACCTTTCTTAAACCTAGGTTTTCCAAAACAAATACTGTATTTAACCTGAGCTGCTATGAGTGGAGACGTGTTGCTCTGCAAAGATATTTCTAAATGGTAACAGAAGTAAAGCAGCAGCTCATTTACAGGCTGTTTGTTTAGTAGTAACACTGAGAAATCACTAAAGCAATTGACTGCCTCAGACTGGGAGATCGGTTTTGGATCTGTCATTGGTTTCACTCAGCTGCTTTTTCTAAACTTCCTGCAACTTTTCATGACCTTGTTGAAAATACTGGAATTAGCCCACCTGAAGAAGGACTAAAACCTCCTTCATTTATTTTCTTTTAAAGTAAATTGATCTCTGCTTAATCTGTGACTCCACTTTCTCTGTCTACTGTCTTTTAAATTATTTGTGCCTCACTACCATTAGTAGTTTTTCAGTCTTCACAGGGATGGATTTCTTTAGACAGATATGTTGCTGTTACTTGTACTTTTGAGTAGAGAGTCTTCATATGTACTGAAGTTTAGCAGGCTTAGGGATAATATTAACCTACATAGCAAACATGCAGTCATTGTTCATCCAGTGTTTTTTTATTTTTTTCTATTTAAAGTGACTCGCTTAGAGTATAAATAGAAAGAAAATCTGTTTCATTTTTTTCAGTACCGCTTCAAAGTTACGATCTGATTAGTCTAAATCCTTAATCCTTAATTAAAGCATTAGAAAATGGGGGTCTGTTTCATCTTAATGTAGATGGCTAGATAGGAAAAGATATATGCCAGCATTGACAATAAAACAAGCATATAGAGTGATTTGCATAGATGCCCCTGCCCATAACACAATATAAATAATTACCACTCTTGTTGTATCAAACCCATTTATTTTATTTGATTTCAGAGTGTCATGAACATGATGCATGTTATAAGTATTCCATACTCCTTAATGAAAGTGAATCCACTGTCATGGATACAAAAAGTCTGTCAATATAAAGGTAAGGAACAAGAATATGAAAAAGTATTCTTGATAGTCAAAACCAAAAGTACAAATTCATATACAGCTGTATAGCTTTTATATGATGTATTAATAATCTTTCCATTCTTACTGCAGCAAAAGTTGCCTGTGTCAAATCCAGAGACATGCACTGGGCATTGGTGGCCCATCGAGATCAGAGGGACATCAACCTTTCCTCACTGCGTATGCTAATAGTGGCTGATGGTGCAAACCCATGTAAGCTATGCTTCTGCAATCCAATAGAGAACAGGAAGTGTTTTCTGTCTTGCATTTAAAGTTTCAATCTTCAGTCACCTTAGTTAAAATATTTACAAAGTATAGGGTTTGTCTACTGCAAACTATATGACATTTATGGAAACAGTAATTAATTTTGCATTTTTTTAAAATATATTCTTTAGCTAATCCTGAAGCAAACTTGATATTCCACATAACGTAAGCTGCAGTAAATCCAGTTTTGTTTAACATGACAGTCATGTATAAAGACTGAAGTAAATAACCTTAAGCTATAGAAAGGATCAGAACATTTCTTCTGAATGATGGCTCTCAGATGCAGAAGTAACTGAGAATTTTAGGGGAATACTTATACTACTCTAGAGAACCACATCTGGATCTGACAATTAAAGCATGAACCGTTTCTCTCCGTTATTCAAGATACCAGCATATAGGTGTTCTGCTTGTTTGTAGTAGTTTGCTTTGGGTTTCTGAATTACATCTTTAATTTGCCTCAACCTAAAAAAGAAAACTGTAATGAAATTCATATTGTAAATCTAGCAGTAATGGCTTTTCTACATAAGCATAGTGAAAGGACTTTATGCTCAGTGAAAGGACTTTATGCTCAAAAATGAGTCTTTATTCTCTGTATGCATACACAACTGTATATACATATATATAGTTGTGGCAGCTATGAGTTGTTTCCCGGTGGACATGGGTCCTTTTTAAATTTTTTCTCCTGAAAAGCCTATATATTCAATAGTAAGTTTGCAGTTTGAATAGCATCACTTCAGAAATCATATTATTTTTCTCCTCTGATATTTTTTTTCTTTACCCCAGGGTCTATTTCTTCCTGTGATGCATTTCTCAATGTCTTCCAAAGTAAAGGTCTAAGACAGGAGGTCATTTGTCCCTGCGCTAGTTCACCAGAAGCTCTCACTGTGGCTATTCGAAGGTACTGTGTTACACCAGTGGAGATGATACACCCACTGTAGAATATATGTGGTAATTTGAAAAGAAATATAAATTTATTCAAGTATGAATCTGCATACTTAACTTCTGAATGACATTTTTAGTTCTCATTTTGTTTATGTCCAAAGAAGAAATACAAGAAGAATTTGTAGAGTAATAATTTAACTTCAGAGTGCTTTGTAATATAGTTCCCATTTCTGTAATTTTATGTAATTGTAAATTAAATAGACTGAAATGCAAAAGCTAATTCTGTAAAAAGAAGAGGAAAAATGCCACTGTAAGCATAAAATTAGTTAAAATGTGGGAATTTAAATGGAATTGCTGTCTAGGAAAATCATGCTTTGTAGTAGTCTGTTTAAAGAGAATTATGACATTCTGCAGGTTGTTTTTGGCTGACAGGCGCTTTTTAACTGTTCATAGACTCTCAGTAATCATCTGGAAATGCCCTTTGAGTCTGGGGGATTTGTGCCTAGAAATAAAATTGGTAAATCCTAATAAAACTATTAAGCCTTATACACATGAATGTCAGTATGCAGCAGTCACCTGTCATGAGTGTTGTAGCACACAGTAAATGGCATAACTGTTGTCTGTTTTGGCAGAGTTTTCCAAAAGTTGTACCTTGAACAGTAGGCACTTTGTTTTTAAGTTCAGAATTCTGCAGCCATTTATAATTGTTTTACACGTTAAAACATGCAGTATAAAACTGTAAAGAACTGTAATAGCATTAAGTAAAATACTTCCTGCCACAAAGTTTAAAATACACTGTCCAAGTGAAATTTGACTAGATTTTCAATTAGCTTTCCAATGAAACATTACAGTAAGAAAGACACAAGGCCAAGAGTGTGGTTGACTTTCAGCCACCTCATTATTAACTTAAAACGTCTGAAAGCTATCCATCAGGGACTTACCCTGTCCAGGTTAGTTGTCTTTCTGTAAACTACAGGATCTCAGAGAGCCCTTCATTCGCTCTACCAGCTTGTTCTCAGCTTTTACCAAGAAGTACGTTGTTTTTCCCTTGCGTTGGGTTTCCCTGCCATAGGCTGCGCAGACTTTCGCTCCCTTGGAATGAGCTCTTGCTTGTAAGTGCAGAGAGGAGGTTGAAGGGCAGCGGACATCTTTTGTGCTGAGCACTGATTAACTGGAGAGGGTTTTCATTTCCTGTGCTAGCCCTGGAAAATCTGCCCCAGAACACAGGTTATGAAGTGGGAGAACTCACTGCGTCTCAACGTTCGATGGCTGGCATGCCCTTTCTAGACTTAAACTCTATGCTTATAGCCACCTGAAGCACTAGAGATTCATTTTCAAATTAACTAGCATTGAGGGCTTACATAAAAAAATTCATTAGCACATAAAATAGTGGATAATTCAAAAAAAAAAGAGACAACATTTTTATCTGCAGTGCCTTGCTGTGTAATTACAGAGCAGTTCTTACTACAGTGAATGTTATTGAACACGTATCTCCTTTTTTGAAGTCTATTTAATGGTAGGATAATACCAGCTGAACTTGGGAGCTTTAGTATTTTTCATTTTATTCAAGCCATCTCCGCTGACAGTAAAGTCATTACCATACAAGTTCCAAAGAGTTACAGCTGAAGTATACATTAAAATGACTCCCTGCAGAGCACAGATGCAGAGAGCTCCCTGTTAATGCTCTGACTCTTTCAAAATCTATGGTGTATTTTTACTGATCTTCCTTCAAGGAAGAGTAACAAAACCAGTTCTCAGTTGAAATACCCTTATAGTTTAGATAAAGGAAGTCAGTTACAGAATAATAGGTACTTTAGCCTTAGAGCTGAATCATGAAGCCTAATATTTAAAGGAATGTGTCATGCAAATAATTCTTTATGGTATTCCCTGTCGGTTTATTGTGTATTAGTCTGTACCCACTTGCTTACGGGAGTGCAAAAGTTTAAGTCTGTTCCCATTTAAACAACTGGCAAAAAATAGTGGTAAAATAGATTGTATCTGTAAATGGTAGTGTTAACTGTTCTCACAATGCTCTACAGCTACTCAGTATGAACAAATCAGCTTTAAAGTAGAGGCGCATTGTCCCTCTTTCATGGTTAAGGAAACTAAAGGGGTAGGTTTGTCTGGTGTTTTAAGCTAAATTTGCTTAGTATATGAAGTAGGTGGAATTATACCTTTGTTTAGTTGCTCCTACCTTAAGCAAAGGATTTATCTTTTTCTAGCAAGCAGTCTTACAGAATTCCAAATCCAGTATTAGAAATACTGAATGTCTAAAGAAAGTTAAAAATGTTAACTTTCATTGGAATGGGGTTATTTATCTGAGACAGCCAGCATGGCTTCACCAAGGGCAAGTCCTGCCTGACCAACCTAGTGGCCTTCTATAATGGAGTGACTACATCAGTGGACAAGGCAAGAGCTACAGATGTCATTTATCTGGACTTCTGTAAGGCCTTCGACACAGTCCACTACAAAATCCTTCTCTCTAAACTGGAGAGGTATGGATTTGATGGGTGGACTGTCTGGTAGATGAGGAATTGGTTGGATGGTTGCATCCAGAGGGTAGTGGTCAACGGCTCAATGTCCAGATGGAGGTTGGTGAAAAGTGATGTCCCTCAGGGGTCCGTGTTGGGACCGGTACTGTTGTAATATTTTCATCAATGACATAGACAGAGGGATCGAGTGCACCCTCAGCAAGTTTGCAGATGACACCAACCTGAGTGGTGCGGTCGACACACCTGAGGGATGGGATGCCATCCAGAGGGACCTGGACAAGCTCGAGAAGTGGGCCCGTGTGACCCTCATGAGGTTCAACAAGGCCAAGTGCAGGGTCTTGCACCTGAGTCGGGGCAACCCCCGGTATCAATCTGGGCTGGGGGAGGAAGGGATTGAGAGCAGGACTTGGGTGTACTGGTGGACGAAAAGCTGGACATCAGCCGGCAATGTGCACTTGCAGCCCAGAAGGCCAACCATATCCTGGGCTGCATCAAAAGAAGCATGGCCAGAAGGTTGAGGGAGGTGATTCTGCCCCTTCACTCTGCTATGGTGAGACCCCACCTGCAGTACTGTGTCCAGCTCTGGAATCCTAAGTACAGGAAAGACATGGACCTGTTGGAGCGGGTCCAGAGGAGGGCCACAAAAATGATAAGGGGGATGGAACACCTCACCTGTGAGGAACGACTGAGAGAGCTGGGGTTGTTCAGCCTGGAGAAGAGAAAGCTTTGGGGAGACCTTATTGCAGTCTTTCAGTACTTAAAGGGGACTTATAAGAAAGATGGGGACAAACTTTTTAATAGGGCCTGTTGCGACAGGACAAGGGGGTATGGTTTTAAACTAAAAGATGGTAGATTTAGACGAGATATAAGGAAGAAATTTTTTACAGTGAGGGTGGTGAAACACTGGCACAGGTTGCCCAGAGAGGTGGTAGATGCCCCATCCCTGGAAACATTCAAGGTCAGGTTGGACGGGGCTCTGAGCAACCTGATCTAGTTGAAGATGTCCCTGCCCGCGGCAGGGGGATTGGATTAGATGACCTTCCAATCCAAACTATTCTATGATTCTATGACTCATCGTCTTTCCAAGTGTTTTTTCTCTTTCTGCTTGGCAGAGGTGTTTGTTTTAGGGATGTTCCCATGTGGATATCATGGACAGGACAAAATAAGATACCATATATTGCAGGATTGTTGCTGACAAGATACTTTCTAAGATGATGTATAGGTGCTGTCAGGTGTTTGGCTCCCCACCTTGCTCCTCCATCCTGGTCCTCTGACTGTGTCCCCTTTTGGTGTCAGATAACTAGTTGCCTGCAAGAGGAGACTCGAGCACAGTTAACTGGTGTCTCATTCAGGGAACCACCTTAGACTACCAGGGTACCAGAAGTACTCTGAAATAGCAGCTCTGAAATGCCTGCCCTGTGGACCCCAGGTCCTC